>NW_026585587.1:5821850-5862339 GCF_907164565.1 Psammomys obesus
GGGCGAGGGGGGCGGCGCGGGCGGGCGGGCGCATCGGGGCCGGCGCCGCGCCCCCCGGGCTCGGCCCTCCCGGGCCTCTCGGCGCGGCCTCCCCTGCCCTCCTCCGGGCCGGGCCCGGGGTGGAGGCGAGGCCCCGGAGGCCCCCTCCCGGCAGGCTCGGGCGGAGCCGGGCGGCCTGGCGGGAGCAGGCGCCGCGGGCCGCGAGCTCCTCATTCGAACCTCCCTCGCAGACAGTCTCCGCCCCACAATGCACCGGGGCGGGCAGCCTTTGAAAAAGCGGCGCGGCTCGTTCAAGATGGCGGAGCTCGACCAGTTGCCTGACGAGAGTAAGTAGCGTCTCGGAGCAGCCCTCCTTCCCGCCGGTCGCCTGTCCCGAGGTCGCCCCGGCCGGGTCCGGTTGCGGGGCAGGTGGGATGCCTGCCGGCCCACCGCGGTCCCCGCTCTTCGGACTCCGGCGCTGCCGCCGCGCCGCCGCCTTTGTTATGGTGTCTGTGTGTCTGTTCCTGGGCTTGTGTGAGCGCCAGCGCCGGAAACCGAAAGCCCGGGAGTCCAGCCCGTCCTGGCGGAGCCGGCGGCTGCTCCGTCGGAGCCACGGCGCTCCCCGGCCGAGGTGGGCGAACGGCGGCCCCCGGCTGCGGGCGCTGTCCCCGGCGCCCGCCCGGTTACGTAACTCTCCGGCCGGGGGCCGGGAGGGTTCGGGCTGGCCCCCCGGGACGCAGCCCCTCCTCGCGCCCGGGCCTCTGATCCGATCCCATGACAGCTCCGGCTTCAGCACTTGGGATCGCTCCCCCCACCCCCGTGTCCATCCTGGAAGTGTTTCCTTCCGTGTCACACAGGGTTGGCCCCTTCCCCTGGGACTACAGGTGGCCGTGGACCTTTCCGGAGATGACCCAGCGTGGATACCGTGTTTGAGGTAGCTCCATTCCCAGACTTCCTTCTGAGTGGATGTGTCTTAAGAATCTGGGGTGTCTTTGCACATGGATGTGAGCACCGCGGCATACATGTATGTTACCTCTGCCTGACACCCACTCCTGTGCATTGCCTCACCTAACCTTTACTCACTCAACCTCTAAGGCAGGATGTTCACCTGTACGCAGACAGTCAAAGCACCGATTCTGCAACTTAAGGACAGGGAACAGTTTTGTTATTCTCACATTGCACAAACTATTAAAAGACATATTTTAATTACAGATGGTCTTGAATCGACACACACTGTGTGGTATGAATTTGTAGCACTTGGTCAGAGCATACGGCAAAGGATTGGCGGGTGTGGTGGTACACCGTCAATCTCAGCACTCGGTAGGAAGAGGCAGGTGGGTCTCGAAGTTAGAGGGCAGCCTGGTCTACAGAGTTTCAGGACAGCCAGTGCTACACAGATGAAGTCCTGTCTTGGAAAAAACAAACAAGCAAACAAAATCCAAAACTGAACAGTCTGTATTTAGAACAACTGTGTTATTTTTTATAACATAGAAGTGTTTTGTTTTTTAACTGTTTGGGGTTCCCTAACAGGAAGTCAGGACAGAAAAACTGTCTCAAAAAGCCAAGAAAAAGCTCAATCTGTGTTAAATGTATCTGTGCACAAAGCAAATGTATCTTTAAAGGAGAGATTCAAGATCTTTTAATTATATTTTCTTTGAGGTCATGTATTCCTTAATATATAGTTAAGTCAAAAAGTTCAGGTTGCCAAGCTGATGAAGACCTGTATTCGAAGTGTTTGTGCCTTGACTTTGGTTTAGGCCAGTGCTAAGTCTTTCTCAATGATGGCCATGTTCACTTTTCTAGTGTGCAGAGGGTAGCCACCAGTCACATGCGGCTAGAACGGCTGAGGTGCTGGTTTGTTTTTTTTTATTTATTTAATCTTGACTTTTATTTTAGTAGTTGGTGATTACTGCATTGATAGGCCATATCTGTAGACCATCCATGAGTTTATTCTTGTCTGGAGAATATGGTTGATGATTATTTTAGGATGCTTGCAAATAAAGATAATCCTAACGAGCAGAATCTTGTCACCTGCCACCTGAAGAAATTTTTCTAGGATGGGCACAGTGACGGGCGTGTGTGTTAACCTCACACGTTTGCCGAGACAAAAGGATAGCTCTCAGTTGGAAGCCAGCCTGGGCTGTCCGGTAAGGTTTTTTCATCCTCTGTGATGAGTATGTTTCCGTACCACTGTGTGATTGTGTAACTTCTCCAGATTGTCGCACTTGCCCTTCCACATTTGGTCAGCAGCCCACCAGAGCAGAGTTGTTGACGCTTTCTCCTGATGCCGGCAGTCAAGGTTAATTTTGATAGTCTGAGTGGATCGAGAAATACTTAGGAGACTAGTATGGAACCTGTAGGTGTGTCTGTGAACATACCTTTAGGAAAAAAAATTCTTACAGTTGTTCTTTGTTAAATGTTTTCCGTTATAAGTGTTGCTGTGGTCAAGGTGTCTTTTCACAGGAATAGAAACCCTAAGACAGTGATCTAAAAGGAGTGAGGTCAGAGGACTGGATGGGTACTGTGCCTATCCTAGTGTGAGGGCTTACTTTATGTCAACTTGACATCAGCTAGATTCATCCAATAGGAACCTCAACTGAGACTTGGGGTTTATATTTATGAGGTTCAGATGTCAACTACACTGTTGAACTATGTATAACTTAATTGTTTATATTACTGTGTAATGTCTCTGGTACTTTGGTTGGGGGAGGTGTATGTGTGTTTTAGCTAAAATATAGCTTTGTCAAAAGCAGGGATTGCATATTTGATTTGTTACACAGTGACACAAATATACTTAAAGATTTGGCTAAAATGGAACTGAATTTGGAATAATATTATTAGTTAAAATAAAGCATGATATTGGAAAGGGAAACTAATTTCAGTTTGATATGAAAAACACTAATTTTTTTCCCTCAGTTTAGTTAAGGGAGTTATGTAGTATATTAGCTAATAGCCCTGTAACATCAGTAATAAAAGCTATCATTTCCTGAGTACTTAACTGTGACCAAGTGTAAATATATATATATATATACATATATATATATTTGTGTGTGTATACTTATATAAATATACATATATATTTACCCAGTTTTTGCATTGTGCTCATTTGATCTTTATTTCAGTACATGATTTTCACATGTGAGAAAAATCTTTGCTCTAAGCTCCTGTTCTTGAGCTCTTGCTATTTTACATCTCCTCTGAGATGTTGCAAAGGGATCATCAGATTTAAGAAACTGAAATTTTATCTCAGAATTCCACCCTGGCACATAGGTACTTCCAGTAGCCTGTCCTGATGAATGGTTACAGTGTGTGTCCCTGTGACTGAGCAGAAGCATGGTTATCTTTGGCCCATTCCTCCAACTTCCCGGATTCAAGCATTTACTCAGTCCTGAACTTACCTTCTGTACGTGTCTTAGTTCTTTCTTTTTACTGTCACCTAGCCTAGGTGGTCTCCATTTCAGTAACCTACTCCTTCCTTTCAGAGCAGAAATGTCTTCCTCTTGTTCTCTTGTGTTTCAATCCTGGAGGCAGGTCTCTTGATTTCTAGACCACACTGATCGTGAACTTGCAGCAACCCTCCTGCTTCTTCTTGATTGCCAGGGTTGCAGGGATGTGCCATCATTCCCAGCCTTCCCCTGTTTAAAACCTTTTAGTAGCTAGCTCTAAGACCCTGTATTTCCTGGCTGCTCAACTTCCCCATTTACACCTCCCCTCTCATTCTATTTATTTATTATTTATACAGTGTTTTGCCTGCATGTGTGCCTGCAGGCCAGATGGGGGCACCAGATCTCATTATAGATTGTTGTGACTGGGAATTGACCTTTGGAAGAACAACCAGTGCTCTTAACCTCTGATCTCCAGCCCCCCTCCTCCCATTTTGTCTCAGAGTTAATTGGACTGTTTTCATTCCCTGTGATACCAAGCTCCCTTTTCCTCAGGGTCCTTGCATATGCTGTTCTCTAGGCTGCTCTCCTCTCTCCTCACTTCCAGTTAACTTCTTACTCTTTAAAATAACATATTGAGATTTTAAAAGTATGTTTAGTTTGTTGTTTGGGTGCCCCTAGAGATGGAGTTACAGGTGTTTGTGAGCCACCCAGCATGGGTGCAAGGAACCAAACTCCAGTCCTCTGAAAGAGCAGAAGGTCCACTTAACCCATTATCTCTCAGTTCCCCAATTTAAGGGTCTGTGGTTATTTTCCATCCTCTGTGACAAGTAAGTCTTCTTGACGTGTGTCCATACCACTATGTAACTTCTTAGGACTGTCGCGTTTGCAGTTACACATTTTCTGGTGTGATTATTTGGTTAGCAGCCTGCCATAGTAGAGCCACTTAAGTTTTTCCTCCTGCCCACAGCGATGATTAATTTTGATAGCTTGATTGGATTAAGACAGACCTAGGAGATCATTCCTTCGAGCATACCTGACAGACGATAAGATCAGGAGGCTCTGACCGAGTACATGCGTTCATATGACAGTGTTGTTGGAGGTGGTGAAAGGAAGGAGGTGGGCCTCGTTGGAGAAAGTAGGTCAGTGGGGTCTGCCCTTGGTAGTTTTGTGTTACCCTGGTGTCTTCCTTATTTCCTTTTCTCGTCTTCCTGGCTATCACGTCGATTCTCTGCTTTTCCATACCTTCCATATTATGATGAAGTGAACGAACCCTTTGAAACCCTGAACAAAACAAATCTTCTCAACTCTTAAGTTGTCTAGTCAGGTATTCCTGTCAGAGTAATTCAGAAATAGCTAGGAATCTACCTGCACTCCCACCCCTAAGCAGAGCCCCTGCTTTCATCTTTCTACTCTCTTTCTATGCACATGTATGGGCATGCATGCGCACACGCACGCGCGCGCGCGCGCGCGCGCGCGCGCACACACACACAACAGTGGCCATTTTCCCCATCAGATATCCAGTCTAAACTAATTTCTCAGGGCTTTTTTTCTTTTTTTTTTTGGCAAGCCTTCTTCTGCCTGGACTGTGTTGTGACCTTTTGCTTTTGTGGTGGGGAATGAGGCTTTCTTCCTGATTTTATGGCTAGTTCTTTTCAGCTGTTATTTCCTTGGAAGCTTTACCTAACTCCTGTTTATGTTTTTTATACTATCTGTCATGAAGTATACTTACTGTTTTATGTAGTTATTTGTTGCATGTCTTTTTCCACTAGAATAATTCTCTGAGTGGAGGCTTTTGGTGGTGACCTCAGCTCTAAAACTGCTTATGGCAAGCATTCAGTAAATACTGTTTGAATGTTGAATAAATGGAACTGGTTGGTGCAGAATTCTAATTTAACCACATTCACCTGCCTGTAAAATTCGTGTTTTTAAACTGATGGGTAAGTGGGTCAGTTGATGTAATGTGAGCCCATCCGAAAATTAGCCGTGTGTGGTATACATTGCTCTAAGTACTTTTATTTATATCTATTGTCTGCTCTCCTTCTACACATGAAGAAGCAGCAGCACAGAGCACTGAGGTAGTTTGTGGACAATAATGTAGCAAGTAAGTGGCAGAGCCAAGATTTAACAGATAGGCAGCCTCCATGTTCTAGAACCTATGCTCTCTTCTTAAAGGATTTATTTTTAATTTTATGTATGGTATGTTCACGAGTGTAGGTGCGCTTAGGCCAAGAGGCTTCAAATGCCCCTGGAGCCGGAGTCAGTTGGTTCCTTGCAAGAGCAGTGCACACTCTTAGCTACAGAGCTATCCTTCCTGTTATTGCTGTACAGCCTCTCAAAAGAAAGTAAAAGGAGTTAAAGGTAGGAAATTAGAATCCTCAAGGTCTGATTCCCACCTTTCTGATGGATGGGTGCCCTTGTGACTTCTACCTCTTCCTCAGAACCCCGTTCAAATGGCCTTTCAGAGAAGCTAATTCATGAGTGCCTTACATAAAAATAGTCTTTCCTCCCACACTCTTCTCTGTCATCCTGCTTCACTTTTTCCACAGCTCATCATCACCTGGCTTATACTTGTTTCTTTGCCCCCTAACTGGAACAGAAGCCCAGGGTCTTTGGAGTATTTTCCTTGCTGTGGAGTCTCTTTTCCCTGAGCAGGAACTACCATGCAGATATATTTTATTTGAAGCTTGCTAGTAGAATTTTTATTTGTTTGTGTCACTAGTGATTGAACATAATAGACAAATACTCAAATCAGCTGTATCCCCAGCCCTTTTAGCAAAATTTTATGGTTCTCTCCCCCTACTCCTTTACCCATGATTTTCTGGCCTCAACTTCAAACTTGAAGAAACTCTTTTCCCTGTTGAGTCTCCCACCTCTACTTCTCCTAGACCTGCCCCTCGCTGTCAGCAAACCCTGTGGCTCTGTGTCTCTCACAGTGGGCTGCCTGCCGTGACCCCTACAGAGCTTTATTAATGATAGACTCTGAGTGTAGAAGCTCCCTGGTTTTTCTCTCATAACTTTGTCTAGTGACTCCCATATTTACACTAGCTCTCCTTGGGCGTTCAGCATCTTTTAAGTATTGTACGTTCTAGGCTTTCAAGGGACTTATTTTCGGCTCTTACAGTCTTTGGATCATGTTTATTCTACTACCTCTTCTGATTTTTGTTCTAATAACATGAGTTTTCTTTCTCTTTTCCTCCGGTGCTAGAGTACTTTTGAGTGAGGATGCAAAATTACTTATGTCCTGACTCATTCTTTTCTTCTTTTTCTGCATTTTTCTCTTTTAGAATGATTTCCAGCTGCTTTCACAACTTCCACAGGCCTGCCAACTCTCAGCAGTCCTTACTTGCACACCAGGCTACTTATTTCTTTTCTTTCCCAGACAAGGCCAGGCTGTCTGAGGCCTCCCCATAGAGCTCAGGTTTGTCTTGAACCGTGGTAGTTCTCTGTTTTTCTGTGCTGGACACAGACACGGCCACTGCGCTGCTTCTTACTTTTGTATATCTACCACCATGTCAGACTCAGCGTTTGTACACAAACCAAGTTCTCCTCCTCTAACCTTGATTATGAAATATCTATTGATTTGGTGTAGTTTTCTTGTTGTAGTTTTTTTGAGACAGGGTCTTGCTATGTAGCTTTGGCTGGCCTGGAACTCACTATGTAGACCAGGGTGGCCTGGGACTCAGAGATCTGCCTTTAAAGATACACACCACCACACCCAGCTGATTTGTTTTATTTTAAATTTCAGGCTCTTCAGCAAAAGCCCTTGTCAGTTTAAAAGGTAAGAATAAGAATTATGCACTTCTCGATAGATATGTATCACAATTTGAATATATGTTTTCTTTTTCTTCTGTTATATATGACTCATTGTATCTTGTCAGTATTGATTTTTAGCTGATAATTTTAAATTCATATGCTTTTAGAGGAAAATGGATCTATATTTGCTAGTAATTAAGAAATTTTTTCCAAAAATTTTAATTCCCTAAAATTATTAATTAAAGAATATCTTCTTTTTTGTTTGTTTTTTGAGATGGCTTGAAACTCACTGTATAGACCAGGCTGGCCTAGAACTCTCAGAGACCCACCTGCCTCTGCCTCCTGTTTAAAGTCACTGTGCCCCATTTAAAGAATATCTGAACCAGAGCTAGAGTTGGGACGCAGCTGTAGCATGCTTGCCTAAGCTCTCAGTTCAGTGTCACTACTTTAAAAGCATTCTGAGCAGTCAAGAACCTGGGCTGAGCTTACATCAGTGTTGATTTTATTTTTTTAAAGAATTGTCTTTTAAGAATATTGCATATTCTCTGAACTGTAAGAGTGGGATTTTTCTGAAAAAAGAGGAGGTGGTGGTGGCAGCCTGGGCCTCGAGGAACTCTTCCTGCCTCAGCCTTCACCTGACTTACATTTTTGTGGGGTTGTTTTTATTTATTTTTGTTGGTTTGTTTTTTGAAACAGGGTCTCACTATATAGTACTGACTGGCCTGAAGTTCAGTATATAGACCAGACTGGCCTCAAACTTGGGTAATCTTCCTTCTTCTGCCTCCCAGGTACTAAGATTATAAGAATGCACTGAAGTATCTGGCTTCTTAATTAGTTCATCTTTTGAAACAGGATCTCATGTAGACTGGGTGGCCTTAAGATCCCTATGTAGTTTTGAACCACTAAGCCTTCTGTCTTAGGCGGAAGTGTTAGGATTATAGAATACCACCACACCTGCTCCCACTAAAATATTTCTTAAGAGAAAAAAATTAGAGAATGCTGGTAAGCAAGCATAGAAAAATAACGACTTTCCTGTATATATATGTTAATCTCAGTTTTATTGTATCTATATTTAAACATATGTCTTCATTTAAACATGATTTTTAAAAAAAATTAAACTCATTTTTCTTTATTTCTTATGTCTAATCATTTAATCTATAGGACTGTTTTTGGATTTTGCAAAACTCCAAAGAAATTTCTTTGAATTAAGAAAAACAGCCAAGCATGGTAGCTCATGCCTATAATCCCAGCTGTTTTGGAGGCTAAGGCAGGAGGATTGCTATGACTTTGAGCTCAGTCTGGTATAGGAATGTGCCACAACACCACACCATTCTATACTAACTTTCCCATGTTGTGCTTCACATATTAAAGCAGCAATCATTTAGAAATGTTCTTTAGCCAGTTGGGTGTGTAGCACACGCTACGGTCTGAGCACTTGGGAAGCATGGATGCAAAAGGATTGCTCCAGGTTCAAGGACAGCCTCCATAACGAATCCCAGACCACCCAGGGGAACACACCGAGATCCTGTCTCAGAAAACAGAGACAGAACTGTCATCTCTTCTAAATTCAGGATTAGAAGGTTTTTCTTTTTTTATTTTCCATCGTCCTGCTTTCATTTAGAGTTTTACAAAAAAAATATGAACTCATTCTTATCAGAATGGAAGAATTATTAAAAACCTAAAGCCAAAACAAAACCTGTATGTTTCAGATAGAAATGTAGTACTTTTAAGATGTATTGCTTTATTGTTTTATTAAAAGAGTAGACAAAAAACACAGGTCAGGTTTTTTTGTTTTGTTTTTAATTTTTAAAAAATGTAACTGTGGGACTGGAGAGATGGCACAGAGGTCAGGAGCACTGGCCGCACTTCAGAGGACCCCGGCTCAGTTCCCAGCGCCTAAGTGGCAGCTCAACGGTAACTCCTGTTGCAGAGGGTCTGTCGGCTTCTTCTGACCGCTGCAGGTGCCAGGCATTCATGTGGTACACAGATGGATGGGCAGACGAACACCCATGCACATCACACGTGTTGGATGAGTGGGTCTGTGAGTGTGGATGCGTGCTGCAGTGGAGCTCAGCTTTCAGGAGTCAATTGCCTCCTTGCACCGGGGGCTCCAGGGATTGAAATCAGGTTCTCTCTGCAAGTGCTTTTCCCCTAAGCCGTCTCTCTGGAGGGGGGTGGGGGGCAGGGGATTTTGCTGTTGTGTAAAATCATTACAGTCGCATTATAACTTTTTCACATTAATGTATAGGTCATGTTTACTACTACAACTAAAAGGTTAGTATTCGTGGTATAAAGCGTGTGTGCTAACCTTAAATTTTATCGATATTAATTATTCATTACAGAGGGAAGTTTGTCTAACACATGGAATGAAAAGTACAGTTCTTTACAGAAAACTCCTGTTTGGAAAGGCAGGAATGCGGGCCCTGCTGTAGAAATGGTAAGGAGAGCTCTCCTGTACACTAGCCAAATTCTCGCTTAATTGTATAGTTGTGGTGTATACGTGCACATACAAAAGTTTTTTTTATAAGATTTTTCCCCCAACTATAGGTATTTTTCATTTTAGCATGTCATTGAGCAGTATTTGATCTTCCTTAGGTAAATTGTCTGTAACAGGAATATCTGGTCACCATTAAGCGTTTGTAATACACACATGCACACACATACACACACTTTTTTTTACTACTATTTTTTTGCAGTCTCACTGTGCAACCCTGGCTGGCCTGGAACTCAGATCAGATTGGTCTCTCACTCACAGAGATCTGCCTGCCTCTGCCACTGGCTCCGGAGTGCTGGGGTAGTATTTTATACTTTTGATACTTGCATGTTTTTACTTCTAAAGGTTAATTATCAGTTATCTCATATATAGCATGGGTTTTTATTTACAGTTAGAAATTTGGTAAACTTTTGACATGAGATCTAGTAGAAGACTAAAGCCATTTAGGCATACTTTTCTCTAGTGGTTCAGTGTCCTTGTCTAGCCCAACCCTAGCAGCAGACATCATGTAATAACCACTTCATATTAACCAGCATAATTTGAACTGGAATTTCCAGAACACATTTTCCTATCTTCACCATGCAAGGCTGCCAGTGTGCTACCGAAATGTGGGTTCTAGTTCTAGGCTGATTATCATTGCAGAAATATCTGTTTAAACACTTTGCTAATTTAAGATGTTTATATTTGGCTTTGCATTATTCACTTATAGTTCTATACCGCTGATAATCTAGCTGTATTTTTCAGATATAATTTGCATTTTAGAGCAAAAATGAGAAACATTCATTAAATTAAAAAATTCTGTCATAGCCTTTCAGAAATTCAAAAAGAAGTCGACTCTTTTCTGATGAAGATGACAGACAAATAACTACAAAGTCACCTAAAAGAACCCAGAGGGTTGCGATGATGCCACAGGTGTGTGTGTATTGTGTTCATTTCTTGTGGAGGGTGTGAATGACCGTGCAGTGTGATAAAGTTCATAGTTACTCTTATATTTTGAACAGCATTCTTTAAGTCAGGATTGCTGCCAGCAATTATTTTTGCTAACCAAGAAAATTCAGTGTTTGATGATTGACATTAACTAGACAGGAGGCCAGCCATGATTCTGTAAGCATGAAGGCAGTGGGCATTAAGTAAAATGGCTTGGTATATGTATTCAACTTTGAATTTCATATGAAAATAAGTGAGAGGAAATGTTTAACTTTATCAAGATGAAGACTATCCAGAGGAGGAAACAATATGGTATAAAATAGGATTTCTTTTTGTATTTTTTATTTGAGGAGTGGTGCTGGGGATCAGACACTTTTGGTGCCACATGTGCCAGGCAGGCACTCTACCCCTGGGTTACTTTATTTTGTTACAGTTATCTTTATTTTTGACACTTTTCAAAAAGTTTTGGCCTGTGAGCTGCTCAGAGTAAAGACTCTTGCCACCAAGCCAGATAACCTGAGCTCTGTACCTGGACTCATCGGTAGAAGACAGCTGACGCCTGCAGCTTGTCTCTAGCCACCGCATGTGTGCCGTGGCACATGTGTGTGTGCGCACACACACACACATATACACGCACAGAAGAAAGCATAACTTAAAAACTTTAAAATCATGTGGGCATGTAATAAAGGAGTGAAACTTAGGTAAGAAAATATGACGTTTAACAATGTGGTTTTTCTCAGACCAACTTTATAACTTCTGATACAACTTCTTATGATGCTTTCATTGTTTTCCCTAAAGCATTATATAAGATTTTCAATACAGTGAATTAGAGTAGAGGTGATTTATTTATCAAATAAAGGCATGATCCTGCAATATACCCTACCAAAAATCTCCTGAGTTTCAACACCAGGTTGCTCTAGTTTGGTTGGCTCAGAATTTAGTGTGTAGCCTAGGCTGGCCTTGGACTCGCTCTTCCTCTCTTGAGACTCCCCAAGTGCTGGGATTCCAGGTGAACATCACCATGTTCAACTTCTTTATGGTGATTGTGATAAAATACCATCTTCCATAGAAACAACAAAATGCATCTGGACTTCTAAAACATCAAGGACAAATGTACATAAATACCTGATGAGCAAATAAAACACTGTATTTCATGAAAAGTAAAATGCAGTGTGTTGATTTGGTAGGTGCTAGACACAATGTCAAATGGATTTAAAACCTGGTTACCAGTTATTAGGCTTTGGCAGACCTGGGTTACTATAATAGTCTGGAGGAGTTTATGACTAGAGCTGTCCTGACCCAGCTCTAACCATGCCTGCTTTCCAGGCACAGCTCCCAGGACTGATTTACAGAATCTTCTGCTTCTAAACAGTTAGAGCAAAGAACACAGGACAGATAAAGGCGGCAGCATCAAATACGTGAAAAGTGTTTGCACCCACGTTTTTCTTCCTTAGTCCTGACCTAGTTTTTGTTTTGTCATGTTTTGTTTTAATTAACTTTATTTTATTATTTTATGCATGAGCATTTTGCCTGTGTGTATGTCTGGATCCCCTAGAACTGGAGTTAGAGACAGCTGTGAGCTGCCGCGTGGGTACTGGAACTCAAACCTGGTTCCTCTGTAAGAGCAGCAAGTGCTTTCAACTGCTGACCATCTCTCCAGCCCCCTAACAGCCCTACTTTATCAGTGTTATATATGTGATGTAGCTTATTCTTCCCCCCTTTAATCACAGCCTCTAAATCTTCATTTTTGTCTGTTTGGTTGTTGTTTGGGCCAGTTTTTGCCTTTTTTTTTTTTTCCCTGCTGCTAAGAATTGAACCCAGGACTTTGCATATCCTAGACTAGTGCTCTGTCACCAAGCCGAACCTGTCTATATGTTTACTTAAAGAACTCAATCCACAGCTGAAGAATTATTAAAGAGCCGACATTTATTATTTACCATGTATCAGATGATATCCTAGGCATTTCATGTGTATTACTTTGATTTAATTTTCAACAATCTTCATGAAATAGATTACTATTATATTACTCCCCATTTTGCAGATGAAGGAACAGATATGGAGAAGTTAAATTATCTTGCTCAAGGTCACAGAGCTAGTAAGTGAAGGCTGATACTTAAATGGTAGGCAATCTGTCTCCAGTGTCTTGCTTTCTTAAGAACAAATGTTATTATTTTAAATAAGCAGCTTTGCTGATGCATAATCCACATGCTATACATTTACCTAATTAAAGGGTACATTTTAAAGGTCTGGGGGCATAGCTAAATGGTAGGGCTCTTGCATGGTCTGCCTAAGACCCAGGGTTGGATCCCCAGCAGTATAAGAACATAAAACAAAAGTATATACGTTAGTGGTTTGTAAAATGTGCATAATTTTTGCTCATCATCACAAGTTTATAACATTTTTGTTGCTCCTGATTTTGGAATAAAGCCTTAGAAGTAAACTGATACAACAAAAGTATTTACATTTAAAACTTAGAGCATGCTATCTAATCTGTATGTAGATTTATAATAATTTATATTTCCTCTAGCAGTTTGAATGTTTTTTTCCACAATCAAAGAAATCTTTATATATTTTCATTATATATATTATTAGAAGTACATATAAGATGTATTTTATAGATACATATATAAAATAATCATTATTCTATTTAAAAATTGATGTAACTAACTCTGTTGAAAGAAACAGCACTAGCTAGGCACGGTGGCTTACACTGTTGATCCCAGCACTCGGGAGACAGACAGAGTTGGATCTCTTGAGTTTGAGGACACCTTGGTTTACAGAGCAAGTTCCAGGATAGCCAGGGCTACACAGAAAAACCCTGTCTGCAAAAACAAAACAGAAAGAAATAGCAATTTTTATGATTAGAGTATTTTTAGGCTAGTGAGATGACTCAGCAGATAAAAGTGCCTGCCACATAAGCCTAGTGACCTGGGTTCAAATCCCTGGATCCCGTATTGGAAGGAAAGAACGGACTACTGAAATGGAACATGCCCACACTGCCATATACATCACATGCACAGGTACAATACAAACAAATAAATAGCCTTTGAAATATTTTTATTTTTACATTAAAAAATCAATTTTTAAGGTTAGCATGGTGCCGTGTACCTGTAATTACAACACTAGGAAGGCTGAAGTAGGAACATTGCTTCAGGTTCAAGGCCACCCAGAGCTATAGAGATTACTGTTCTTCTCTCTCTTAAAAAATAATTAAAAGTTTAACTTTTGGTTTTTTTGAGACACTGTTCCTTGGCTGTCCTGTATTTGCTTTGTAGACCAGGCCATCCTCTGCCTCCCCTAATTTTGGGATTACAGGCATGCACCACCAAGCCCAGAAAAAGTAAACTTCCTAAATACAGTGTTTTATCTTAAATTCTAGAAAACAAAAGAATGTAAATAAAAAACTGAGTGAAATCCAAACAAAGTCTATGAGTATTGCACCGTAGTGATTTTGACAAATACGTCCTGGTTCCCTAAGTTGCTCTCACTTCAGAAAGCAGGATGGAGAATGTTTGGAAACTCTGTACTGTCTTTGTAACTAGTCTGTAGATACACAGTTTTTCTAAAATAGTTTATAGTAGTGTGGGGCACATGTCTTTAATGTCAGCACCTGGGAGAGAGCCAAGTCGATTTCCTTGTGTTGAAGGCCAGGCTTGTCTACATAGCAAATTTAGATTAGCCATAGTTACATATTGAGACCCTTTCACCCACACAAAAATATGTACAATGAAAAATCTACTTTGACCTTAATTCACTATTTCCCTTTTCTCATCCAGTTAGGGAGACACTGTGATTAGTTTGATTATCCTTTAAGAAAAAAACAAAAAACTTAAAACTTCATGTGTTGGAGCTGGTGACATGGCTGGGCACGTAAGGCACCTGCTGCCAACCCTGACTCCCTGATCAGTCCTCAGGACTGACATGGTGGAACCAGCACCCTCACGGTGAGCTCTGCATGTGTGCCCTTCCTGCACATGATAAGTAAGTAAGTGTAACTTTAGAAGTTAGAAAATTAGCCATGCGTGGTGGTGCACGCCTGTAATCTTAGCACTCTGGGAGGCAGAGGCAGGCAGAACTCTGAGTTCGAGGCCAGTCTGGTCTACAAAGTGAGTCCAGGACAGCCAAGGCTAAAGAGAGAGGGAGGGAGAGGAGAGAGAGAGAGAGAGAGAGAGAAAGAGAGAGAGATAAAGTTAAGAAAGTAACAGGTTTACATATTGAATGCCTCCTACCCAAGGTCTTAGGAGGCACAGGCAGAAGGATTGCCCACAAGGCCAGGGCCAGCCAGGACCAAGTCTTGGAAACGGTTCAAAACAGAACTTTAAATATGTGTTTATAGAAATAGATAATTTATTATTGTGGCATTTTTTTTCTTTTTATAAGTTTGTGGTGTATGGTATTGTTACTGGCAAAACAAAACAAAACAAAACCCTTAGCAGGTGTGGTGGCGCACACCTTAATCCCAGGGCTTGAGAGGCAGAGACAGGCAGGTCTCTCGAGTTTGAGTCTTGTCTGCGTAGTGAGTGCCAGGACAGCCAGAGCTACTTAAATATTTTTTTACCTACCTACTTATCTATCTATGGGGGGGGTGTTTGTGTGCGTGCATGTGTGTGTGTGCGCGCGTCATACTGCTTGTGTGGTAATCAGAGAACAACTTGCATGAATAGGTTCTTCACCATGTGAGCCCTAGGGTTGGACTCCAATTGTGAGACTTGGCAACAGGTTTCTTTACCCAGTGAACCATCTTGCTGTCGCTTTTCTTGTCTGATAATGGTTAGGGTTAAAATTGAAGACTAAGACTCAAATTAAAATGGGGGGAGAGGAGTGAAGAGATGGTTCAGTGTGTAAAGTGCATGTCAGATACGCGTGAGGACCTGAGTTCTGACCACCAGCACCTACCTAAAAGCCTGGGCATGGCAATGCATGCCTGGCCAGCCAGTTAGCCAGTGGGGCTCTGGGTTCAGTGAGAGACCCTGCCTCTAAAAGTGGGGAGCTGTAGAGGAAGAACCTGATCTCTGGCCACCATGCATGCAAGCATACACGCATGCAAAGACTGAATTTTATAAGTGCTGTGGTTTGATAGTAGCACTGCTGTTTAATAGTTGCCTTTTTTCCCCCAGGAGTCATTTGATTGATCTTCTCTTTCCATTTTGTTAAGAGTTGTGGGGGTTTTGTTGTTGTTTTGTTTTTTTCTGTCAGACAGGGTATCACTGTGTAACCCTGGCTGGCTTGGAACTCACTGTGTTGAGCAGTCTGGCCTTGACTCATGCAACCCCATACACTTACCTAGCTTTGTTTTCTTTTTAGTGATTATTGTTCAGACATCATTACTGTCAGTGAAGGCGATGACACTACTTTGCTTTATTAGTAATCATGGATTACATTAATAGCTTCCTAATTTTGGCATTTCTACCATGAATTCTACTGTGTTGTGTTGATTTTATTTTTTATTTTTTTTTGGTTTTTCAAGATAGGGTTTCTCTGAGTAGCCATGGCTGTTCTTGAACTCACTGTGTAGACCAGGCTGGCCTCAAACTGAGAGATCTGCCTGCCTCTACCTCCCAAGTGCTGGGATTACAGGCATGTGCCACCACCACTTGGCTTTTTTGTGTGCCTGTTTTTGTTTTTTTAATGTTCTGTTGGTGCTTGACTGCTGCTTTCCCCCCACTCCCCATCTCCTGCTTGTGGAGGCAGTGTTGGCATTAAACTTTAGTCAGTCCTCTTGGCTCTGCCTAGGTGCTGGACTTGCAGGCATATACTACCATGCCTAGTCGTGCTGTGTAAGAACAGTGTGCTCTGACTGTACTTGACAGACTTGGTTATTTTATACTGACTCTGTATGGACCTACTGAGTGCTTGCATGTGCATGCATGTTCTCTCTCTTGATCTTTTCAGTAGTGTTTTGATGATTTTTGTTGTTGTTTGTTTGTTGGTAGGGATAGAACTCTATCCCAATGCTAACACTGAACTGTACTCCAAACACATAGAGTTCTTACTGATGTTTTCTGACTCAAAAATCTAGAAAAAAGACTTGGGTCTTTTTTTTTTTTTTTTCGTACTTAAACTGAAATTATATCATAGTTCAAACAGAGTGGAGACAATAATTCACTTCCTTTTCAGAATATCAAACTTGATACCCAGGGAGGCAGAGGCAGATGGATCTCTTTGAGTTTGTGGCCAAAGCGAATCCAGGACAGCCAAGGCTACACAGAAAAACTACCTGGAAAAATAAAAACAAAACAAAATGAAAAAGAATATAAAAGTTGAGGATTTGACTTTTTTAAAAAAATAACATTTTGTGTATGTGTGTGTGTGTGTGTGTGTGTGTTAGAAACAGATATTAGACTCTTGAGGGCTTTTCTCCCCTAGCTAGTTCCCAAATAATTAAGACAGACCTTTTGGATTTTAAAAGCTTTAAGGCACAATAACTAGGTAGATAGCAACCCTCTGAGTTATTTTGCTATTTCCCAACTATGCATCCCAGGTTCCTTGGCATAATTGTTCCTGCTTCAGCTGCTTCTGTTCCATCAGGCCAGCCTTCATCTCCGTGTGGTCATGGTTCTTACTTGCTCTATGGTGACTTCTTTCTCACCAGCTTCCTTTTCTCCTGCTACATCTTCTTCTCCCCATGGTCCTCATCTGACCCCAAGCTCAGGAATCTAAGGTCCCCCTCCTTCTCTTCTGCCTAGTTACAGGCTCCTTGCTAATTTTATTAATCAACCAACTTTAAATTGGGGAGCAAGGTTTATACAACATCATTTGGAGTACGTGAGAATGTGCTCATCTTGATAGCAATCAGGTCTTGGCAGCCAGTATTTAGCATTTGAATATATAGCACCAGACCATCCCCAAACGTGTGTATGTGTGTGTGTCCGTGTACAGCTTGTTCTCACAAGTTGTTCAGCTTTCTCCTTCTACCATGTGATGACTCATGATCTCAGGTCATTAGGCTTAGCAGTGAATGTCTTTACATGTTACGCCACATTGCCAAACTGAGGTTTTGACTTTGTTAATAATCAGGAGGTTTGTTAGGTAACAAATTCCATGTTGAATATTATTGACTCTTTTGAGTACTTAAATATGCCCTAATTTTTAATAAGTTCATTAAGTATTGTAAATGTTCATTTTTATCTAATGACACTGTAATTCCTTTTTTTTTTTTTAATGTAGAAATTTACAGCAACAATGTCAACACCAGATAAGAAAGCATCACAGAAGATTGGTTTTCGATTACGGAACCTACTCAAACTTCCCAAAGCACATAAATGGTGCATATATGAGTGGTTTTATTCAAATATAGACAAGTATGTATCCTTGCTCTTATCATTACTATTGCTTGAGCAGAAAATTAACATTTTCAAATGTTATGAGCTGTCATCTCTTCTGTAAATCTACTTCGCTTTTTTATTTTTTATTCTTCTTTCATATAATATATCCTGACCACAATTTCCCCTCCCTCTTCTTCTACCTACTTTCCTTCTTCCCCAGCTCCACCCCTCTTCCATTTCCCTTCAGAAAAGAGCTGGCCTCCCAGGGACATCAACTGAGCACGGCATAACAAATTACAATAAGACTAGACACAAACCCTCATATCAAGGCTTGGGGAGACAACCCACAGGAAGAAAAAGGTTCCAAGAGCAGGCACAAGAGTTATAGACAGGGAAAGAGTCCTCAGAGCAGGCAAAAGACTTAGAGATAACCCCACTGCCACTGTCAGCAGTCCCACAAAAACCTTAAGCTAACAACCATAAAATATGCAGAGGACCTAGCAGAGACCCATGCAGGCTCCATGACTGTCAGTTCAATCTCTGAGCCCCTGTGAGCCCTGTGATTCTGTGGACCATGTTCTCCTGGTGTCCTCAACCCCTTGGGCTTCTACAGTTCTCCCACTTTCCCACAGAGTTCCCTGAGCTTTGAGGGGAGGGACCCGATGGAGCCTCCATTTTAAACTCTTCACCTGATGGTTGGCAGTAGGTCTCCAAATCTGCTCCTATCATTTGCCAGAGGAAGCCTCTCTGATGACAGTTGGGCTAGGCACCAGTTTATGAGTATAGCAGAATATCATTAGCAATCATTTCATTGACTTTTTTTCTCCCCTCGGTCTCTTTTCTAAAGATTTATTTTTATTTCTTATGTATAAGTATGCTTGCCTACATGACTTCATGTACCCCATATGTGTGTAGGTGCCCACAGAAGTCGGAGGGTATAGGATCGATCCCCCGGGACTAAGAACAGTAGGCAGTTGTGAGCTGCTATATGGGTGGAAATGTACCCAGGCCCTGTGTGTGAGCACTGCTCTGCTGACCTAGCTCTCCAGCCCTCCCCTTTTGTTTTTCTTTTTTTCCTCTCCCCTTAAATCTTCTGTTTGTTTTAGGGACAGTGGCAAGGTCTTGTGTTGCTCAGGCTTGGGTTCAAATAATTTTTTTTCTTTTAATTGCTCTAGCTGGCCTGGTACTAGCTATATAGACCAGGCTGGAGATCTGCCTGCCTCTGCCTCCCATCATGACTCCGGCTGATCCTCTTGCCTCAGTCTCTATAGGTATATGCCACCGTGCCCAATGGAGAGTCCATTTTTCTCTTCCTTAGTGCACTTTAATTCATCTCTGTTACAGTTTTCTCTCTTCCTGCCCCGTAAGAAGTTATACATTTCGTGAAAAGTTTTAAATGCATGCATAATTTCTGTATTGTAACTAGCAACTACTATAAAATGAATATAACCTAAATCAAAGCACCATTACTCTTACCAAATGAGATTTGTTTTATAAATCTGGAGAAATAGACAAATCATTTTTAGGAGAGTCATCTTTTCATTTACAGCTAGTGTTTAGACACTTTAACTAGACAGGAATTTTGAATAGCACATAGAGATCGGCTGAAATCCAATTACCAGACAATAGGCATGTTGAAAATCGTCTCTGATTTTATCTATCTCCTGTGCCAGTTATTGGTAGTTGTTTGGCTATTTATCTGTACTTTCCTCTGTCCTCCGTAAACAGTCACTTACTCAGAAGCTTGTAAAGTTCATGGATATTTATATTATGTATCATTGTGAAAACTGGACTTTTCATTTCTCAAAACTCATGAGTAAAATTATTTGATGGTCTTAAGAACATTTTCATGGTGTCTTAGTGTGATTGAGTTATTTTGGGAGTTTCCAAAACTACCCCTACCCTCTAGAGTTCTCCTGTGTTACAAGACTTGGTTAATCCCAAAGAGGAGAGGACTCCTTGGTGATGGCTTTTCCTTTGGGACAAAGATACTTTGAGCCTAATACTATTTGTCTTTATTAGATGAGACGCCAGAGGCAGAGGGTAGTCCCAGATGGAGATTTGAGGAAAATACATAGTCTCCTGGAACTTCAATCTAGATTATTTCCTTATAACTTCACATTTTAGATATTTCATATACTAAGTACCTTTCTCTCTTTAGCCCTACATATGATTATGATTTAGAAGTGAAAGTTAGACACATTGTGATTAATAGGATGATGAAAATCAGAATGTGTATTTTGTTTTTGTTTTTTTGAGACAGGATTTCTTGTAATCCATGTTGCTCTCAAACTTGCTTTGTCACAGTGTAACTACAAATAGTGATATAGCCAAGGCTGGCCTTGGACATGTGATTTTCCTGCCTCTTCTTCCCAAGTACCTCTTAATTCCCCCAGGAATGAAAGGCATGTACCACTTTACCCAGCTTTGGAAGGTGGATTTTAAATTTTACTGAAGAAAGTAACACATTAAGTATTAACCAATAAAATAAAACCATAAAACCATTCTGTTTTACAGGCCACTTTTTGAAGGAGATAATGACTTCTGTGTATGCCTAAAGGAATCTTTTCCTAATTTGAAAACGAGAAAATTAACAAGAGTAGAATGGGGAAAAATCAGGCGGCTAATGGGAAAACCACGGAGGTAAAAAAAAAAAAAATTGTTTTTTAAAGTTAATAAATAGTTGATAGTATCATTTTTTTTTAAAGATTTATTTATTATGTTATAGTGTTCTGCCTGCATGGACACCTGTACGCCAGAAGAGGGCACCAGATCTCATTACAGATGGTTGTGAGCCACCATGTGGTTGCTGGGAAATGAACTCAGGACCTCTGGAAGAGCAGCCAGTGCCCTTAACCTCTGAGCCATCTCTCCAGCCCAATAGTATCATTTCTACCTTGGCTAGTTTTTTTTTGTTTTTTGTTTTTTGTTTTTGAGACAGTTCTCACTGTGTGGCCCTGGCATGCCTGAAACTATATAAGACTAGGCTGGCCTTGAACAGATAAATATCCATCTACATCTGCCTTCAAAGGACTAGTACAAAAACATAACTTTCAGAATAATTGATTATATGTTAAATATATCATTTTAATAAATAATGTTGGTGCTTTGTACTCTTAGAATAAAATACACAATTTCATTTTTTTCAAATTATAAATTTTAACATATTACTGTTTTAAAGATTTATTATTTTAATGGGTATTTTAATTTTATCTCTCCAGCCCCAGTGTTACTGTTTTAAATTACTTATGCCCTTTGTGTCCATTACCCCCTTCCACTTCTATCTGTCTGTCTGTCAATCAGAGTCTCATGTACCCCAGGCTAGCCTCAAATGGGTGTGCATAACAAAAGGTTAATCTTGAACTTCTCATCCTCCTGCCTCTACCTTCTAAGTGTTGGGATTACAGGTAGGAGATGCTATGGCCAGTTTTGTAAATGCAGTGCTGGAGATCAAAACCAGGAATTTGTGCCTGTTGCTTCCTAGGGCCAACCACAAAATATTTTTACTTGCCCTGGAAAATACCTAAGCAAGCTATGAGGTCGTGTGTATATTTTCCACATGTATTTACTTTGTGTGTGCCATGGTGCACATTTGAAGGTCTATATGTGAGCGTTGGTTTCAATTGTCTCCTTCTACAATGTAGGCCCTGGGGCTTAGGTTGTCAGGCTTGATGGCAACCTCCTTTACTTGCTAAAATATTTCATCACACCCCCTGTTTTTATTCTTTGAGAATTTCATACATATATCTAAAAGCTTGAGTTTTTATGAAAAAAAAATTTTTTTAAAGGTAGTCAAGTTATAATACAGATTAGTAATACAGTAAACTTTGAGAAATACCCTAACTTCAGGACTCAGTTGAGGCTGGAGAGATGGCTCAGTGGTGAAGGATACTTCCAGGAGACCCAGATTTGGTTCCTAGCACCACAGCAGTCTGTAACTCCAGTCCCAGAGGATGTGATGCCTTCTCTTCTGGATTCCTTGGATACGACACATGTGATATACATACATATGTATACACATATACAAATATATGTTCATACATACACACACTTAGGCAAAAAATCAACTGGTGTAGGCCTGGGTGATGGCTCAGCAGGTAAGGGCCTTGATGCCAGTCCTGACAACCTGACTTCAACCCCAGAGACCCAGATAGTGAAAGGAGAGAACAGACCTTCATACATTGAGCTCTGATTTCTGCTTGTACACCAGGCCAGATCTGTGCATGCACACACATTTTTTCAAGAATCAATGGTGAAATTGCATTTCGTTACAATATAAAAAGGAAGTAGGGAAAAAGTAAAACTATCAGGAAGGAATTCAATAGTAAACATGATATATATGAACAAATATGAGGAACACATGATCTTGGAAAGGAAGATTTACTATCTTAAATTAACGAGTTAATCCTAAATTCTGTATTTGCAGAAAAAGAGTGGTAGCAGAGTTACATAGTAATTAGCATGAGTCAAGGCTGTCATGAGTTATATAGTGAGTTCCAGGCCAGCAAGGCTGACATTGTGAAAACCCTGTCTCCTACCTGCTGGTCCCCCTCCCTCCCAAATTTTTATTTGCTAGGGGAGAAATCAAGTAGAAGAAGCCTGAAAAAACAAAGAAATGAAGAACAGCACTTATCAGGTGTCAGCTGAAGTATTCAGACAGTCATTAAGACAAAGGGTTAGAGAGATTATTCAGCAGCTGAGAGCACTGGCTGCTCTTCCAGAGGACCCGAGTATGATTTCTAGTACTCACTAGGCTCACAGTCATGTGGAACTCCATCTCCAGGGGACCAGCGTCCTCTTCTGCCCTCCCAGGGACTGGGCATACATGTGGCGCATAAACATGTGTGCGGGTAAAACACCCAAACACACCGGATAAACAAACAAACCAAAGATTGTCAGTACAAGAACTGGAGCACAGGTTATTAAGTGACCACATTTAAAGCAGGTGGTAACCGTCGATGAATGGAAAGATGAATGGAAAAGAAAATCGTGTTCAGTACAATCACATATTTCTGGGAATTTAGTAGACACTTCTCAGTTACATGGAGGAGGGGAAGAATTGACTTTATCATGGAGATTTACACTAGAAACAACAATCTACAGGAAATTTAAAAGGATCGAAGATATTTAAATATTTAAAAATTAAACAATAGGGCTGAAGAGATGGCTCAGTGGTTTAAGGGCACTGTCTGCTCTTCCAAAGGACCCGGGTTCAATTCCCAGCACCCACATGGCAGCTCATAACTGTCTGTAACCCCAATTCCAGGGGATCTGACACCTTCACACTAATGATATAAACTGAAATAAAATAAAGTGTTTTTAAAAAGTATATTATTAAAAAAAGAGAGCACTTGCTGTTCTCCCAGAAGACTCAAGTTCGATTGTTAGCATCTACATGGTAGATCACAACCACCTGTCACTCCAGTTCCAGGGGTTTTGACGCCCTCTTCTGTCCCCATAGGCTTCAGGCATGCATGTAGCTTAGATATACATGTAGACAAAACACTCAATACGTGTTAAATTTTTTCAAAAAAATGAAACTGCCAGAGAAAGTCATAAAGTCAATTTTATGTAATGTATAGTTTTAGGTACTACTGAATTGAATTTTTTGTTTTAAAATTCTAGTAGATTCTAGAACTAGGAGGGATAAAAGGAAATCTCAATTTTACTTCATAAAAAAATAGAAGTATTATGTGACTCCAAATAAAAAAGACAATGTCAAAAATATCTGGAACTTATAGACAGAGGGTAGAAACGAATCTATAAGATGAATTTACTTGGTTGCTGAGAGGTGAACTTATAGACAGAGAGTTGCTTGAGAGGTAAAATTATGAAAGAGCAGTGAAAAGAGGAATTGGTGGGATAAAGAAGCTTTTGGAGTGTATGCTCATTACCCTGATTGTGGTGAGGGTTTTATGGCTTAGATAAAAATATACATTTTTGTCTTTTTATTATATTTATTTGAGTATGGGTTTGGAGATCAGAGAATGTCTTATGGGGGTTGGATATTCCTTCTATCATGTGGGTGGGAGGGGTTAAATTCAAGCTTGGTGGATAGGCTCGCCTTTTCTTTTTTTCATGTATCTGTGTTTTTGGATGTGTGTATGTGTGTGGAGGCATGAAAGGGACTCTTCATCATCACTCATTCTTTTGTTGTTACTGCTGTTTGAGACAAGGTCTCTGCTGTTTTGTTTTGGCTGTCATGTAATTTGCTATTTAAACCATGCTGTCCTGGAACTCACAGAGATCTATCATAGCATGCTAGGATTAAAGGCATGCACCACCACATACAACCTCAGCTTATTCTTTGAGACTCCAGCTGGTTTGTTTTAGGGATCCCATCTCAGTCTTTCTAGGCTGCAATTAAAGGCAGGCTTCCATACCCAACTAGCATTTACATAGCTCCTGGGGTCCAGACACCAGTCTTGTTTACACACCACGTACTTTAACTGCTGAGACATCTCCTCAACCCCTCAAAATATATCTGATTATACACTTCAAACATAATTTATTATATTTCTTGTACATGTGCTTGAATTGTAGGTGTGTACTATAATGCTAGCCTGGCCTGGCTTAGTTTATATGATATCTGTAATTTATTTTAGATGTTCTTCTGCATTTTTTGAGGAAGAGAGATCAGCATTAAAACAGAAACGGCAGAAAATAAGGCTCTTACAACAAAGGAAAGTTGCAGATGTTTCACAATTCAAAGATCTCCCAGATGAAATTCCTCTACCCCTGGTTATTGGAACCAAAGTTACAGGTAAGTGAAAACAAGCTTATGAGTCACTTGCAAGTTGTAGCTAAGACTTAGGAAGCAGAACTCTGGTTCTGCAGCAGTTGTTTAAATATGCTTTTAAAAGTAAACCACCAAGAGATGGGTTTGGTAGTTAAAAGCACTTGCAGCTTCTGTGAAGGTTTTGGATTCAGTTCCCAGCACCTACACGGCTCACAACCTGTTTCAGGTAGATCTGATGCTCACTTTTAACTTGTCGGGACACCAGGCATGCATGTGGTACACATACATGCACGTAGGCAAACAATTATACACATAAAATAAAAATAAGTACATTAAAGTATATATGTGAATTCAGTGATATTTATTACAGTATGAGCTAAAGGAGCCAGGCATGTTGGCAGAGGTCTGTTATTGCAGATCCATGGGAGCTGAGGTCAGCCTGGCTTACCTACATAGCTGGACCTTGCCTCAAAATGGAAAAAGGCTGGGAAGATAGCTTACTGGAAAGTGCTTCTTTAGCACAGTAATGATTTAAGCCCCAGGAACCTCCCCTCCTGGCCCCCCCCCCCCCAAAAAGAGAAAGAAGTTAATTAAAAAAAAAAATCAGTCTGCTATAAAGATGAAATATAAGATTCACTGGAATAAGTATAGTTAAATACATTAAAAATTTTTTTAATTGTTCTATATTTTGCTTGTATGTCATTTGTTTCATAACCAGCTTTATCTAGTTAATTTACAAGCAACATTGTTCTTGTTATAATTGGGTCTAGAAATAATCTGTTTCTAATAATTGAATAAAACTAAGTTATTTAGTAGGGTGTTTGTTTAAAAGTGTGTCAGGCAGAGCGCTATGGTGGCATACACCTGAAGCTGGAGTTATTTTGGAATCCAAGGCAGGATGATTGCAGTCAGTGGCAGATGGAATGACATCTGCCACTGGATCTGATGGAATGACAGCAATACCTCACTAAATGTTTGGCAGGTGGTAGTGACATACAGTTTAATTCTAATACTCAGGAGGTGGAGGCAGGCATATCTTGAGTTCTAATACAGCCAGGGTCGCAAAGAGAGACCTTGTTTCAAAAAAAAGAAAGACAGTTCTTTTGTGAGATACCATATTTGTTGGTTTTACAGGCTTGATCCTGTATGTCCAGGTTAGTTATAACAAAGAGGAAGGTATATTGAGAACTTCAAGGTTAGCTGCGGTTGTAACTGTGTAGAGCGAGCACTGGCTAGTGTGCATAAGGCCCTGTCTTCAGAGACCAGAACTACAGCAGGCATGCTGCCACGCGCCTTTCATGCCAGCAGAGTTCAAGGCCAGCCTAGGCCATGCACTGAGTTCAAGGCCAGCCTAGGCCATGCACTGAGTTCAAGGCCAGCCTAGGCCATGCACTGAGTTCAAGGCCAGCCTAGGCCATGCACTGAGTTCTAGGGCAGCCAGGGCCGTACAAAGAAACCCCATCTTGAGAAGAAAACAAACAAAGAAAACTACAAATTTTATATGTGTGTATGCGTGTTTTGTCTGCATGCATGTCCACGTCTAGTGCCCTCAGAGTCCAGAAGACAGTGTTGGGTCCCTAAATATTGGAGTTATAGACAATTGTTAGCCACTGTGTAGGTGCTGGGAACCAAACCTGGGTCTTCTGCAAGAGCATCAAGTGTTCTTAACCATTGAGCCATTTCTCTAGAGAATTTTACATATGTATACAGTATATTTTGATTATATTCACACATACTCACTGCTCCTTCCTTGCTATATGTTTTTTCCTAAGTTAGAATTGTATTTCCTAGTTAACATATCTAGTATAATTTTTGGCTGAAAATGTGATACTGTGGGAACTTTATATTGTAGTTGTATAGTGTGATTGAATTTGCTATAGTAGTTTGCCTTTGCAGCTATTGCTCTGTCTTCATTTTATTTTTTTTCTTTTATTCTTATTCAGTGTATATGATTCTTTTGCCCACATGTGTATCTGTGTACCAAGTGTATGCAGAGTAGAAGAAGCCATCAGATCCTCTAGAATTGGAGTTAAGGATGGTTGTAAGCAACCACAGGGTGCTGGGAACCACATTTGCGTCCTCTAGAATCGGTGCTTTCAACCATTGAGTCATCTCTCAAGTTTTGCATCTTCTCGGCTTTTTAATGCTTATTTTTAACCCTGATTCTCAAGGTGTTGCCCCTGCGCCTCTCTATAGTTCAGTGGTGAGCCTCTGATGTGGGCAAAGGTTTGAAAAAAGACCTCACATTGACTTGTGAAAATTGCTGCTGGTTTTAAAGTCTTTAACTTTTACTTTCTGCAGGGTCCTGTGGGTCTTTCCTGCCCATTTGCATAGTTGCCCAGTTAGCCAGAGATGAATGAGAAGATTTCAGTCTTTATTTCTCCCTACTCTCTGGATTCTCCCTGTCACATTCTTGCTAGCTGGTCACTCATCTCCACAAGGATAACACTCGGAGTTTGCAAAGCTGAGAGTAGCCTGGGATAACATGAGAGCCTAGTTAAAGTTGAAAATAAACTACTCTTAATATGTCACTTAAAAGTATGATGTCCAGGCCCAGGCGTGGTGGCATGCACCTATAATCCCAATACTCAGGGAGGCAGAGGTAGGCAGATCTCTGTGAGTTCAGGGCCAGCATGGTCTACAGTGGGAGTCCAGGACAGCCAAGGCTACACTGAGAAAACCCTGTTTCAAGAAGATATCCAGAGTTCTTTTACTAGTTTTAGGGGTTTATACTCTGAATGGCAGTCTTTTCTTTATTTAGTCTGTTTGGTAGCTATATCATTTCATTTATGTGTCGAATTAAGAATCAACATTTCAGGGGCTGGATAGATGGCTCAGAGGCTAAGAACACTGGCTATTCTTCCAAAGGTCCTGAGTTCAATTCCCAGCAACCACATGGTGGCTCATAACCATCTATAGTGAGAGCTGATGCTCTCTTGTGGCGTGCAGGCACACATGCAGGCAGAATACTAAATAAATACTAAATAAAGACCAACATTTCAGTTTTGTTTTGTTTTAAAAACTTTAATTCTCTAAGCATTAAAAACAAAGTACACAGTCATGTTAAAACTAATAGACAGTGACACTCTGCTTTTATGGTTTAAGCTACATGCTTAGAACAGTTTTATTTGATAATTCTTTGCATGTCCTAAATATGACAATGCCTCTGTTTCTTTTCTCAGCTCGATTACGTGGCGTTCATGACGGTCTTTTTACTGGTCAGATAGATGCTGTGGACACTCTTAATGCTACTTACAGAGTAACCTTCGATAGGACAGGGCTTGGCACTCACACCATTCCTGACTACGAGGTTCTTGTGAGTAATGTCTTATTAAATTACGGTGCTTGGTAGTATATTTGTATTTCGTGCCTTTTCATTACTTTAGTATTTTCTTATAAATTGTCTTTTATGAGAGAATCAAGGTTTCAATCCAAAGAACAGATCCTTAGGATTTCCTAAACATGTATACTAGATCCCTGGAGGACTGTACTTATGTTTTGTTTCCAAAAGCTAGGGTCCCTCCCTTGTGCCTTATTCATTATGCATGCATTCATGAAAGTGTGTGTGTGTACTCACATATTTGTGTTCACAATCATGAGTATATTTTGGGTTTGGATTGAATCCAGTGCTTAGTGATCACTGAACCACAGGACTGCATCCTCAGCCTTACATGCTTCTTAAATAAATAACAACTGTTGAAGATACAGCTCAGTGGTAGAATGCTTGTCCTATAGACTATAGATGCTAAATAAATAAATAAAATTTAAAACTAACTGCAATCTGGACTGGTAAGATGCTATATTTCAAGTTGATATACAGTACTACAATGCTTAGAAATTCTCCAAGATTTATGGATTATTCTTTTTTTCAAAGAGTAATGAGCCTCATGAGACAATGCCAATTGCTGCCTTTGGACAAAAACAGCGGCCTTCTCGATTTTTTATGACACCCCCGCGGTTACATTACACCCCTCCTCTCCAGTCGCCAATTACAGTAAGTAGTATAGAAATGCACTGAGTAATGTAACTTCTGTGAGTATAAACTGTGTTCTCATGAAGCACACACTACAGGTACTCCAGGACTTGAGCTACCTATATTATTTTGAGCTGATTGGTAGTTATTAAAATAAGTAAATTGTTGCTCAAATTCTGGAAGTATTTGTTATTGTATTTTAATTGTAATTATAATTTTAATTAAGCAGAACTTTCACTTTATCTAATGATACTGTCAGTGATTAGATGATTCCTTCTGTCCCTCAGGATAGTGACCCTTTATTAGGACAGTCACCATGGAGAAGTAAAATTTCTGGCTCTGACACGGAGACATTGGGAGGCTTTCCAGTAGAATTCCTTATCCAGGTGGTGAGTTGCTCCGAATGCTTTTGATGCTTGGAAACTGAATGTTTTTGGTATTGTTAAAATTGGAGTCTTTCTGTGGGTCAAACATTTTTATGTATTATTCTTTCAGTCATTGTGTAGATTTTCAGGGCTCTGCTGTTTTCAAAAAGTTTTAAAACAAAGTTACAATAGAAAAAAATAACTTGAGGTCTTCCTTGTTTTGTTTCTTTTCTCTCTTTTTTTTTGGTCTGAGAAACTACTGTTTACTTATGATGTACCTAGGGATTAGACACTGAGAAATCTAAGTCTAAACTAAAGTATAAAAACATAATATGTAACAGTCTTTCTGAATAGTCTGACTCTTAAAAATGTAATGAGCTGTAATCCCAGCACTCAGAGAGGCAGAGGCAGGTGGATCTCTTGAGTTTGAGGCCAGCCTGGTCTACAAAGTGAGTCCAGGAGAGAAAGTAATGAGTTACTTTTTTTTTTTTTTTTTTTTTTTTGTCCTTGAGATAGGGTCTTACTATGTAGCTCTGGCTGTCCTGGAACTCAACTATGTAGACCAGCATGGCCTAGAATTTTCAGAGATCTGCCTACCTCTGCCTCCATGTGCCGAGATTAAAGATGTGTGTTACTATGCTTGGTTTGAGCAGTTGGTTTTGAAAATGAGATTAAAGAAAACCAGATTCGGTGAAGTAAGCATGGGAAGCAGAGGTAGGGTACTTATGAGTTCAAAGCCAGCCCGAGCTAATAGCTAGACTCTTGACCTTACACAACGGGAAAGAGAGGTTACAGTTTGATTAAATCATAGTCTAGTACTGTTTCAAGGTTTGTTTGTTTTTTCCTTTTTGAAAATAATATTTTATTCTAAAATAGTCTTTTTAAAATATATATATTTTTTGCTGGCCTATGGTGGCGCACACCTTTATTCATAGCAGAGGCAGATGGATCTCTGGAGTGTTTTTTTGTTTGTTTGTTTTTTGTTTTTGAGCTGGGTGATGGTGGCGCACACCTTACTTTACTTCCAGCACTCAGGAGCCAGAAACAGGTAGATTCTCTGTGAGTTCAAGGATAGCCAGGGCTACACAGAGATACTGTCTTGAAAAACCAAAGGAAAAAAAATAATTTTAAAAAGTGAAGTACCGATTGTACATAAATGTGAGACTAAAGCAGGAGAAAAATATTGAAATCCCAAGAGGTTACTTCATATTTTAAATTTAGGACTTCCTATACCTTAACCTAATGGCTAGAATGAAAATGTATAGATTCCAAGATTATTTAGTAGCCAAGGATGACCTTGGTCTACAAAGCAAGTTCCAAGAGAGCCAAGGCTACACAGAGAAACCATGTCTGGAAAAACAAAGCAAAACCAAAAGGGGGAGTTGGTTCTCTCCTTTCACCTTGTGGAAATCAAACTCCGGTGGTCAGGCTTTGGTAGCGCATGCCTTTACCAGCTGAGCCATCGCACCACCTCTAATTATGGTAGATTTTAAAATAATATTTTCTTCTATAGGGTGTTTTTAAGTCAGGTCTCATTGTGTAGACGAGGCTGGCCTGGAACTTGCTGTGTAGCCTCGGATGGCCTCAGACTTATGATCCTCCTGCTTCAGTACACTGAGTGCTGAGATTGTATGTTCTGTGCTGAGTTACAGTATTTTTGCTTAATATTCACATGTATAAAATAAAATGCTTTACCATATTTATAATGAGGCACTAAAATGTACCATTAGAACATCTCTGCGAAAACTGGAAATCTGATACACCTAAATGTCTCTATTTATTCCAAAATATTTTTTTTTTCTACAGACTAAATTATCAAAAATTCTCATGATTAAAAAAGAACATATCAAGAAATTAAGGGAAATGAACACAGAAGCAGAAAAGCTGGTAAGGATTTAAGGATTAATTTCCCTTTGTTTATCTGTCTAATTTTAAAATGGTGAGGCCTTTATATATAAAATATATAAAAACATTTTTTTTACTGCCTTCTGAAAAGAAAAACTTTGTGGCTTGTTTGTTTGTTTTTGTTGAGACCATGTCTAGCTGTGACCCTGGCTGGTTTGAAATGTACCATGTAGACGAGGCTGGCTTCTAACTTCTGACACTTCCTGCATTTGCCTCCTGGTGCTGGCGCACAAGCACGTGCCAGCACACCTGGGTGGCAGTAGGATGTCATAGTCCTGTTTGATTTCACTTTTTCTTAGTATATTGAATATGTGCTACTAATCAGCAGAGGGGTACAGTGCCTTACCCATAAGGCCACTGACTGTACACTTGCACAGGATGAACGGATGAACTAGCTCCCTGGACCGTTTACGTGAGTGCGGCATTCCTAGAACTAGTGACTACACCTCACTAAGGAAGTCGTAATGACAGCTTTTCAAAAGCGCCTCAGAATACGATAGCTAAGTTGTCATATTTAAGTTAACTTGACAAAGATTTTATTAGCCAGATAAGGGGGAAAAAAAGTGTTTTTTTTGGGGGGGGTATTTGTTTGTTTTTTGAGACAGGGTTTCTCTGTGTAGCCTTGGCTGTCCTGAACTTGCTTTGTAGACCAGGCTGGCCACAAACTCACAGAGATCCTCCTGCCTCTGCTTCCCGAGTGCTCGGACTAAAGGCACGCACCATCACCACCCAACTAGTTTCCCTAATTTTCTTGAGATAGAATTGATGCTCAAGTCAGCTGTACTTGCTTGAAATTTACAATTTGATCATATGTCTGTGAAACGTTACCATATGTTCTGTTACAAAAGAGAAGTGCTTCCTGCTATTCTAAAATTTTCTTTGGTAACCTCTCCCTGATTTCTAGGTAGCCATTGATATGCTGCCTGACACCATGGGTTAGGATTGGTTTGCATTTTCTAGAATATTGTATAAATAGTCATACAGTCTGTATGAGCTCTTTTCATGCCTGGTTTCCGCATACCAGATTTGAGATCCACATACTTCGTCACAAGATTCAGAATGCACAGCTGCTTTGTTTCCTTCAGTGTTATGATCAAATCCAGGGCCTTGCGCTTACACCCCTGGGCTGCACCTCTAGCTTCCTTTTTACTACTGAGTAGCATCCCATTTTGTGATTGTGCCACAGATTATCCATTCAGTTATAGATGAGCACTTGGAAATGTTCCAAGTTTTCATTTCTCTAAAGCTGCTGTGAACATTCCTCTACTAATCTTTGCATAGATAGCTGTTTTTATTTCTCTTAGCATGTTTAGCTTTTTACAGACTTGTGTTTTACACAGTTGTGTTTACTGCGCAATAATCTATTGAATTGTATATGTTGTGCAATTTTGTATTAAACTTAAGTTAAAACAAAAACGTTAAAAAGCAAATAGCCAGGTGTGGTGGCGCATACCTATAATCCCAGCACTTGGGGAGGCAGAGGCTGATCTCTGTGAGTTTGAGGCCAAACCTGGTTTACAAAGCAAATCAAGGACCACCAAGGCTACACAGAGAAACCCTGTCTGGGAAAAACAAACAAGATGATAACCACCAGGTACTATAGCACATGCTTTTAATTCTAGCACTCAGGAGGTAAGGGCAGGCAGATCTCTTGAGTTCAAGGCCACCCTAGTATACATAGTATATTCTTGGCCAGCCAGTGTTACATGGTGAGACTGTATCAAAAACAAAACTTGTTTTCTCCCTATATTGGGAATTGAACCCATGCCCTCTCATATGCTAGCCAACACTTTGTTCTTAAGCTGTACCCCAGCCCTGTGACATTGTTCTTAAGCTGTACCCCAGCCCTGTGACATTACATTTTCTATATTCCATCTTGGTATTTGGAGCAGGAACCTGAGAGCTCACATCTTCAGCCAGAAGCACAAAGTAGAGAAAGCTAACTGGAAATGGCATACAGTCTTGAAACTCTTAAAAGTCTACCTCCAGTGTCACATTTCTTCCATCAAGGTTGAACCTCTTAAACTTCCCTATTCAGTGCCACCAAATATTCAAACATCTGAGCCTCTGGGGGACATTCTCATTTAAACTACTACTTTCTACTCTCCGTATCCCCATTGCTTTATAGCCATATCAGTACAAAATTAATTTAGACCAACTTCAAAATTCCCCCTAGTCCTTCACAGTCTCAATACTGTTTCAAAGTACAAAATCTCTTCTGAAACTCAAGACAATTTATTGATTATAACCTCCTGTAGAATCAAAAAGCAAATTACACATTTACCATTTTCTCTTGGGGCATAGTGTAGAAATACTGGATCAAAAGAAGAATGGAGCCCAGAGGGCAAACACCCAGCCCTGGAGCTTCATCTCTGATGTCAGAGGGCTGTTTTCTTCATTTCTTCATTCTCTGTGTATAAAATCTCCACTAAAAGAAGTAAGTGGGGCTAGAGATAGAGCTGAGAGTGCAGACTACTCTTGCAGGGAACCAGAGTGCAATTCCTAGCGTTCACACTGAGCAGCTCACAGCCACCTGTAACTCCAGCTGCAGGGGTTCCTGTACTTTTGACCTCCATGGGCATTGGCATTTACATGTACATACACACACTCATAATGTAAAACAAACACATTAATACTAAAAGGAGGAAAGTGAATAGCAGACAGCATGCATTCCTAAGAACAAGGACCATCTCCCAACATTACGCCATCACGTAAGAAGAGTGTCATTGACTATAGGCTAGTGTAATGACCTGCTGGTTGTTTTAGATACCTTAGATTACTGAAATTGCATTGCTAACAAGACAAAACTTGATCAAAAGCTTTTTTTTTTTTCCTTAGAAATCATATTCCATGCCCATTGGCATTGAATTTCAACGAAGATATGCAACGATTGTCCTAGAACTTGAGCAGTTGAACAAGGACCTAAACAAAGTTTTGCATAAAGTTCAACAGTATTGCTATGAGGTGAGTGATTTTTATTGCTTTTTTTTTTTTTTTTTTGCTTTTTGAGACAGGGTCTTGCTATGTAGCTATGGATGACCTGGCACTTACTCTGCAGACCAGGCTGGCCTCCAACTCAGAGAGCCACCTGCCTCTGCCATAGCCTATGCTGGGATTAAAGGTGTGTGCCATCATGCCCAGCCTGATTTGTGTTACTTTCCCTCCATGTTTTGTTATTTGAAGATTAATGCTTTTACCTTCACTTCTCACAGCCTCTAAGCTAAACCAGTATCTTTAAAAGGTCTTTTAGCAGGACTGTATTTTGCATATATATTCACTCTTATCAGTGTTAAAAGGGTATTTTATCACAGTAAATTACCAATTTTCAATTACTAACTTATAAATGATCTCACTTTACCAAAAAAAAAAAAAAAGAAAGAAAGAAAGAAATTAAGAAAGACTTAGAATTCACAAATCCAGAAAAATAATTATCTTTTGTGTTTTGATGTTATACATGTGTGTTTGTCAGAGTCAGTAGTCAGTTTCGGGTATCATTCCTCAGGAACTATCTACACTGTTTTATCATGCAGGGTTCTCATTGGGACCCAGGGCTCACTAATTAGGCCTCTGCCTCTATGACACTGATTATAAACACATACAGCCATGCCTGCTTCTTACGTGGCTGCTAAGATCAAACTCAGGTGCTTAGTTTGCATGGCTAGCACTCCACTGAACGTATCATTTCCCCAATCCCTTGTTTTGTTTTTTGAGACTGTATCTTGCCACATAGTCAGCCTTCAACTCCTAATTCTTCTGCCTTAGCCTCCTCTAGCCCACTTGCTAGAGTTACAGACATGCACCATCATGACCACCAGAACAGTTACCTTAATTCCACTATCCCAAAACCATATTTTGGTTTGCTTACTTTGATTTTTTATTCTTTTTTAATGTATGGGTGTCAGCCTGTGCATATGCTTCTGCGCCATGTGTATGCCTGCTGCCGTCGGAGGCCGGAGAAGGTGTCAGATCCTCTGAAACTGGAGTTACACATTGTTACTAGCCACCATGGGGTTCTGGCTCCTCTGCAAGAGCAACGAATACCCTAACCAGCTAGCCATCTCTCCAGCCTCCTCCCTTAAACTTACTTACATGTATGAGTGTTTTGTCTGCGTGTAGTATGTGCACCGTGTGTATGGCCAGTGCCTCCAGAGATCAGGGAGGGCTTTGGGTGCCCTGGATCTGGGGTTCCAGGTGATTGTCAGTCACCATGTGGGTACTGGAAACCAAACCTGAATTCTCTGCAAAAACAGTAATGCTCTAAAGCACTAAACCATCTCACCAGGCACTCCTTTCCTTTTTTAAACAACATGTGTTCTCAGAAATCATGCCCTGTATTATTTTGTTTTTTCCTCCTTTCAACTGTGGCTTAGCTGTGAATCCTGGATTTTAGGCGCATAGGTCAGAGGAGTTTTTGAAATTTTTCATTCACATATGATTATAAATGAGAAGAGTAGTTCAACTGTCACCTAAATTTGAAGCTCTTACTCTAGAGTGTTAAATTATTGTGATGGATTTAGAGTGCCTCTGCTTTTGCATTCTTTGAAGCTGTGTTAGCAAAGCCCCCTCTATTTGTTTTAGGAAATTCTAATGACCATATTGGCAAGTCCCAGAAGTCTGTCATTGATGAAGACATCTGTCTACTTGAACTGAACTGAAAGAATGAATTGTGGCTACCTATGCCTGTTCCTTAGCCATTCATTCTCATTTATACCCCGCCCCTAACCCCTGCACCCTCTTAATGTTTCTGGTAATGGTATAACCAGGGCTTTGCATATTCTAGGCAAGTTCCTTGCCATTGAGCTACATTACTAATCCCTTGGTTTTATTTGTTTGGTTGGTGGGGGGGGGAGTAGTTTTTGTTTTTTTCTTTGTTTTTCAAGGCAGGCTTTCTCTGTGTGGCCCTGGCTGTCCTGGAACTTACTATGTAGACCAGGCTGGCCTCAAATCCAGAGATCTGCCTGCCTCTGTCTCTGCGTGCTAGGACACCACCTGGCACCCCCACCACCCAGCAGTGCCTTGGTTTTAATGATACAGTATTGCTCTACAGCCCAGGCTGGTCTTCCCACCTCTGCTTCCCAAGTGCTGGATTTCAGGCGTATGTCTCTGTGCTTTGCTGCATAATTATTTCCTCCTACTTCCCTGTTGCCTGCTCCCTGTCTAGCAGTGACTTATTCTAGTAAACAAGTTTCCTGCCCTGATAAGCATCTATTGAGAAAAAGTATAGACCACAGGGTTTAAGAGCCTTCCATAACAAAATAGCACATGAAGACGGGGCTTACACATCAGTCGTAGTGTAGTCAATGGGCATTGGAGTGGGCTTCTTTCCTACTCAAGTGAAATGAATTGATTTCCACAAAGCTCTTGAAGTACAGAATCAACTTAAATAAGAAACTTGAGCGCTATGACTGGGCAATTTTATTCCTTAGTAGACAGAGACAGATGAACATATTTACCGAAAGAAATATACTAGAAAGTTCATTCCCTATTACTCCCCAGAATCAGAAACTGGATGCCAAAATAAACAGATAAAATTTAAAAAACCAGAAACTTGGGGCTGCAGTGATGGTTCAGCAGTTAAGAGCACTGGCTGCTGGTCAAGAGGACCCAGGTTTGATTGATTCCCAGCCGCCACATGGTTCACAGCTGTTTATACCTCCAATTCTGGGGGCTCCGATGCCCTCTTTGGCATATATATATTTCCAAAATATGCACATAAATTAAAATAATGAAATCATTTAGGAAAATCAGAAACAGCAAATACCCATAAATGCCAGGATGGATCAATAAACGTCCTGTCATTGCGCAGTGCAGTGCTACCTGAAATGGGAATTAAAGAATTCAGTTACTTTGCAACTCTGTGAACAAAGTCAGACAGAAGAGACTAAAAGTTGTATGATTCCGTTTGCAGAGTTCAGGCACCAGCACAAGCCAGCTGTGGGGCTGGTAGGCATGCTCTCTGCAAGGCAGCCCTGAAGTCACTGACTTCTTAGGCACGTTTAACTTGTAAAAACTCAATAACTTTCATATTTTATGATTTGATATTTTTGTGTTATTTATATATGCTCCAGCTAAAAACTTAGGGTTTTGTTTTGCTTTTGTTGTTTTGTTTTGTTTTGGGTATTTCAAGACAGGGTTTCTCTGTATAGCCTTGACTTGACTGTCCTAAAGTTCACTCTGTAGACCAGGCTGACCTCGAACTCCCTGCCTCTGCCTCCCAAGTGCTGGGATTAAAGGCATGCGCTGCCGCCACCCAGCAGGAGTGTGTATGAGAGAGAGACAGACAGACTGGGGTGGGGGGAGGTCTGTGGGGCAGGAATGGTACATCTTTATCAGCTTTCTATCCTTTCTACAGAGTAGATAAAAGCATAGCTTACTTTGGGTACAGGATAGTATAGGAGAGGCAGGAGGAAGAGCATGTATTTGAATGTTTGTTTCTCCAACAAATATAAGTAAACCATGATTGGGGTGCAGCTCGGGAGTAGAATACTTGCATAGTTTGCCCAAGGCCCTGAGTTTGAGCCCCTGCACCTCAAAACCAGGACAGAGCAAAACAAGAGGCTGAGGATGCTCTTCTGATAGCGTACCTCCTGCACAAGTGTTGATCCCCGTGCTTGTTATTTCAGTGCTTGAGAAGCAGAAACAGGTGGGTTCCTGGGCACTGTGGCCAGCCAGTCTAGATGACTGACTCAGGAAGTAAGATGGAAAGCAGTGAGGTGGACACCTGGCCTTCCTTACACATGTGCACACACATAGAAACATTTATACACAAATACAGAGAGTATACTCTGAAGAGAAAAACTAGGAAGTACAAGTTAACTCTAAAAGTAAATAGAATAAGAGATAAGCCTGGCCATATTTCAGTAGTAAAACAAACAACACTAAAGAAGACAGACTGGTACAGATGTCAGAAACCAAGTGTTTTTAGCATACACCTTTGTTCTAAAACCAAACTCTACACTCACTAGTAAAGATTTGTTCTCACAGTGGCCTGAAGTAAAACTTGTGTGTCTCCTAGGGCTGAGCAAATGAGTTGGGGATTATTGGCGATAATGGGAGCCAGGTTTCTCACTGGGAGAATGGAGTTGTGAGAAGAGAGGCTAGGTCCCAAGGTGTTAGATTGGTACAGGAAGCCAGGGAGGATTCACGGCTTGTACATACAAGATGCATAAGAAAGTGTGTATGTCTGCCTAGCCTGGGGGCAGAGTGAACCTAGCAGCAGAGAACATAACCACACAGCCAGATCTGTTTCCAACATTATCTCCAAGAGGAAGTAGGGATTCTTGAAAAGAGGCAGTCTCAGGACCGAGGGCAGAAAGAGCAGAAGATGAGTATGAACCATGTTACTATGCCAGGAAAATGTACCCCAAACTATGTGGACATTTAAAAAGGAACTCATCATAGAGTTCTGCTGGCCAAATCAGCCAGGAGTCCATAGATTAACAGAATCAATACATACTGCTGTTTATTCCTTTTTGAGAGAAAGTTCTTTTAAAAGTGCCAACTTGGGCTGCAGAAATGGCTCAGTCAGTAAAGTGCCTGCCACTCAAGCATGAGGACCTGAGTTCATACCCTCAGTACCAACTTAAAAGTCAGGTGCAGTGGTATAATACTATGATCCTATTACTGGCAGGTTGGGGAAGTAGACACAGAGGCAGGGGGATCTCTGAAGCTCATTGCTATTGGCCAGCCAGCCTGGCGAAATTGATACGCTTTGAGTTTAGTGAGAGACTTTGTCTCAAAAAATAAAGGTGGAGAAACTTCATGTGGGCTGCCTGCTGAGTGGGGGGAGGGGCTATTTCAAACATGGACTCTATTGCCTGCTTTTAGGTCACTTCCCCCAGGCAGGGCTGCCTTTCAGGCCTCAGGGGATGAGGATATGCTCAGTCCTGATGTGACATGATGTGCTGGGGAGGGTTGATACGGGGGGGAGGGAGGGAGGGAATCATTTTTCTGGGGGGAAGGAAGAGGAGAAGAGGGAAGAAAGGGAAGTGGGGTACTGGAAGGAGAGGAGGGAGGGCCCATTCTTGGGATGCAAAGTAAATAAATTGAAATAATAATAATAAAAAAAAAAGACATGGGGCTAGAGATATGGCTCGACGGTTAAAAGCACTGCTCTTGCAGAGGATCTGGCTTCCGTTCCAATCCTCAGTTCAGCAGCTCATACCCACCTTTTACTCCAGTTCTGGGGGAGCTGATGCCTCTGGCCTCTTTAGGCCCTGTATGCACATGTGCATATAATACACTCACATGGTGATGACGATATTAAAAATAAATAAACATAACATTTGACACCATAGTGACAGCTGATACAAATATTGGGCCTCCTTGGATGTTCAAACTGGTAAGGAAACGTGTGATGCCAAACAGGAGCTTTTTGTAGCCTCAAAGTCTTTTCGTGAAACTAATTAGAGAGGGGACATCTTTACTATGTGGACATCTGGCAAATACTTCATTATTTAACAGAGCAGAAAAACACATCTCCTAGTAATGAGACAGATGAACACAGGGAACCTCCAGTAATGATGTACAGAGAATGACTGCATCACACTGTGGTACTCCTGCCAGAAGCGTGAAAGTACAGTCTGACATGGACAGTCACATACCCTACCTGAAAGGATGTTTACCCAGGTCCCAAGTGATAGGAGGAGAGAGCTGGCTCCCCCACATGTCCTTTGATCCCCACATCTCTGCCGTGGCACACTCACGTCCACATACACATAGCCTTGTCAGAGTATAGCTCATGTTCTGCTCCTCCGTGTTCAGCTTGCACCAGACCAGGGGCTCCAGCCTGCTGATCAGCCAACAGACATGAGACGGAGGTGTGAGGAAGAAGCCCAGGAAATTGTCCGGCAAGCCAACTCCTCCTCGGGACAGCCCTGCGTTGAAAACGAAAATCTGACGGACTTAATCTCCAGGCTCACTGCAATTTTATTACAAATTAAGGTAAATTTCAGAGGAAATAGCTTCATGGTTTTATTTTTATGCTAAGAAAACGGTATTTGTTCCTATTTATTTCTATATTTAAGATAAAATGTAACTAAATTTTGGAACATTTTTCCTCTGTAGTGTCTAGCAGAGGGAGGAGACCTCAATTCCTTTGAATTCAAATCACTCACAGATTCATTAAATGACATCAAGAATACGATAGATGCTTCTAATATCAGGTAATTTATAGCTATATGCTAATCATTTTATGTTAAATTTCTGCTGATTCTTAGTAGTTTGCATAAATTTGCTTATTAGTAAAGTATTTGTGTATTTGTTTATCCTTTAAATGTATTTAAAAGCGCTTTTCACATAGCATTCTGTTGACAGAACAGACGTTTCACATAAGCTCTATACATGAGGGCATCAGAACATATCATTTGGTTTCAGGTTTATTGTAGAGCAGGGACTCCTCTCCTTCAGTATCCCTGGCACTCCCTGCTCCTAAGCATGCTTTCCCACCAGTGCTCAGACAGAGCTGTGCCTTCCCTGAAGGCATTTCCTCAGCTGTTTTGTAAGAAACTGCTGTTTACTAACTAAAATGAAGCCTCTCCACCCCCTATAAAAAGCTTGAGGTTTTTGAGATGGCTCAACAGGTGAAGGCACTTGTCCCACTCTCCGGGCACTTGAGTTCAGTCTGCAGAACTCCTATAACGGTGGATAGCCCACTATGTGTGTGCAGGTGGATAGCCCACTGTGTGTGTGCAGGTGGATAGCC
>NW_026585587.1:5862349-5877509 GCF_907164565.1 Psammomys obesus
TGTGCAGGTGGATAGCCCACTGTGTGTGTGCAGGTGGATAGCCCACTATGTGTGTGCAGGTGGATAGCCCACTATGTGTGCAGGTGGATAGCCCACTGTGTGTGTGCAGGGCATGCATGTGCAGTGTGCACACAGTAATAAAGTAATGAGCTGCAGGGCTGTCAGGGTGGCTCAGTGGGTAAGAACATTTGCCATACGAGCCTGGAGACCTGAGCTCAGGCCCCAGAACTCAAGTAAAAGAGAGAAAAAGCAGACTCCACAAAATTATCCCCTGACTGCCACAGTTATGTCATGGCACACACCATGGTAATGAGTTTCATTTTTAAAAAAATTTTGTGAGGTTAACCGTATTTTCTTTTTCTTTAGCTGTTTCCAGAATAATGTAGAAATCCATGTTGCACATATCCAGAGTGGCCTGAGCCAGATGGGAAACTTACATGCCTTTGCAGCCAACAACACCAACAGAGACTGAGCCCGGGAAACCTGGTGTCCTGCTGCACATGACCTCCGTGTGGAGTCCTTTTCCTTAACCTAAGCTTCCAACACCAGATAACCTGTCTGCTGGAGAGCAGGGGAGCGCTACATGTCCACATACGGCTTTTTAATACACTGAACTGCTGCTTAAACCAGCGTTGTGCTGACCAGCATTTATTTATTGTTCTTTTATTATACAGATGCAGTAGTGTTGCTCATGGTTCATGTTTATCAGCAAATCTTTTTAACCTGAAACTCTCTGAACGCACTGTCTCATGGAGCCGTGTGCTCCCCATTTTTTCTCCATGCATGAATTCTGCTCAGCACATGAAGATGACTCCTGTGACAGAGCATGAAGAAGCATGGTCTTTCCGTGCGTGAAGGTGGGAAGCCCATGAAAAATCACCGGTCCAGTGTATTACTTGATTGTATGTCAGGCTTCAGATACACATCGTGAGAGTGCGAAGCCCTGTGCGAAGGAGCCGCCGGAGAACGGATGGGAAACAGGGACTAAATATACGTTCCATACACTGACAGTGTGACATGGTTCTATAGATCAATTTATAATAATAAATATTTTAATTTATCATAATTTATAAAAGCTTTGTTGTTTATTGGTAGAAGGAAATGAAGGAGCAGGAAGAACTGTACTGTGGAATGCTGGATTTCAGCAAGTGGACTTGGCATGCCTTTTCATGATTCAGGGCAAAAAGTGCTATTGTTAGATTTATTTTAAAAAGAGCGATAACACACTATTTTCATATTTTTTGTTTATTTGCACAACTTTACACCAGATTACTGGTTAAAATCCAACATTACACAATTTATAAAGTAAAAATATTTTATAAGGAAAGAATGTGACCAGCGTGAATTACAGAGGAGGTTTGGTTTTACTTGTTTTCTTGTTTGGCTTGGTTTGGTTTTTTCTTTTTTAGGAAAAACTCTGCCTAAAATAATCTTGTAAAAAAGTATGTATTTTAAGATTTTTGTTTTAATATAGAATATTATAAAGCCAAAATATAATTGTTTTCAGATTTGGAGTTTAAAATATAGCTATAGAGGTGATTCTGATTCTTTGATGTCTCATAAAATGAGACTTTTTGTATATTAATGTATAATAAAACAAATAAGATTATTTTCCTTGAACTTTTTTGTATAGTTGAAAATGCTTCCATGTTTGTTGTTGGTGTTGGGCACTGCAGACCGATAGTGCAGAGTTTATATTTAGCTAAACTGTTATGTTAATTAAGAAATGCATAAAGCTTTTATTCTTAATATTTGTAATTCTAAATAAATCAATCTATGAAATTTAACAATATCTGCATTCTCATTTTATTAATACAAGGTGATAGTTAATTCTGTTTAAAATGTTTTCAGAGGGCTGGTGAGATAGCTCAGCAGGCAAAAAGGGCTTGGTGGCTAGGCTAGCTCTCAGTTTGATCCCAGGACCGACCGGCCCATACATACACAAATAGATAAAAATAATAATTTTATACCCAGGTGCTGGTGCATTCCTGTAGTCCCACCACTTGGGACCTAGCAGAGGCAGGTGCATTTCTGTTGAGTTCAAGGCAACCCTGTTCTACATAGAAAAAAATCTGTCTCAAAAAAAAATTTTTTTTTAATGTTTTCAAGAATTACAATTTCCACTAAATTTTTAGGAGATGCAATACAGATTAGTCACCAGGTCGTTTATGTTTTTGTTGTCGGTTTTTTGTTTGTTTCGTTTTTTTTTTTTTTTTGATAAATTCTCACTGTGCTGCCCGAGCAGGCTGTGCAGCTGGGACTTAAGGCACACTGCCCCGTGCCTAGCTCTAATCATCTTGGGAAGCCCCATGCAGTTTCACACTAGGGACAGCTGGTTTGTTTTCTTCATCTGTGAATAAATCGCTGTGGAAACACTAAGCAAGTAAGTTACTGTTCCTAGTATGAACCCAGCAGAAGGCTCGTTTAATACTCTGCCTAGAAGCAGGTAAGTGCGTTGACATTTTTATTGTGTATTGCTTAAAGCTCACTTGTTACACTTAAGTCAGACCTCATCTTTTAGCACTGCCTGTCCTTCAGTGATGTGTTGACAGCAGAGCCTGCTCCTAAGACTACAGCTGAGGCGGGCACTGGTGGGGCACACCTGGAATCCCAGCACTTGGGCAGAGGCAGGCAGATCCCTGAGTTCAAAGCCAGCCTGGGCTACACAGAAACCCTGTCTTGAAAAAACAAAATAAGTAAACCAGAATACTTATGAGTCTTACATACATTGAACAAGCTAAGCTAAGAGTGGTGGCCTGAATGAGAACGGCTTCTTTAGCTCATGGTTGAGCTATGTGGTCCAATGGCCCCCAGTTGGTGGAGTTACTTAGGAAGGATTGGGAGGTGTGGTCCTGCGGAGGATGTAGTCACTTGGGTTCGGGCTTCGGGGCAGAAGCCTCCTGCCGTCCCCAGTACTCTACCTCCTTGTTTTCCAATGTTAGCTCTTCCTGCCATCATGCCTTCACTTCTCCATTATGGGCTCTGCCCCTCTGTAGCCGTAAGCCCAATTAAACACTTCTGTAAGTTGCCCTGGTGTCTTACCACAGCAATGGGAAAGTCTAAACAGTAAGGGCTTTTCTTTCGTTATTGTGTGTGTGTGTGTGTGTAAGTCAAAGGACAACCTGAGAAAATGAGCTCTCCCTTCTGCCGTGTGCGTCCTAGAGGTCAAACTGGGGTTGTGGGTTTGGGGGCAACGTGTCCACCCCACCGAGCCATCTCGACAGCCTGGCAAGTAAGCTTTTAACTCAAATTCACAATACACAGTATTTGCAGAAACTTCCCTTCAAAATCTTTTCTCAGCCATTCACTAATGTGCTCAGCAACTGTGCACTGAGGCATGGGAAAACAGGATTCATTTGAATGGAATTTACATAAGAACACTGAGAAACTTTCGGTAATCCACTAATGTTGCACAGGAAACATAACAAGTGCCAAGAAAAATGATTGTCAAAATAACAGGTATAAAAATTAAGATTAGTTAGAAAAAGTGTAGGCTTCAGAAACGTGGGTGCCCAAGCTGTTTTGAAAGAGACTTTTTCACTGAGTCCCAACCAGAAAGGAAGGACTGAGACAGAGAAGTACCTTGTGGGTAAATGATCTTAAGGTTTGCATAAGATGAGGGCATTTATTGGGAGCATGCTTGAAAGCATCTTATAATTTGATAAGCAGAGGCTGCTACTAATTTCCAAATAGAGTAATTAAAAGAAAAAGATGGGGTATGAGAAGCATGGGGCTCTTGAAAGAGCTTGAATGTGGTGTCTTTACTGATTGAGTATAACAGGCCGGATGAAAAAAACCAGTCAAGTGAGAGGCAGGTGGTTAGGATTCATGGTTTCAGTTAGGAGACAGAGAAGCTGAAGAAATACACGGTAATGGCTATGATTAATATCAACATTTCATGTACTTGAAATGTATTTCATAGTATATTTCATATACTTTAAAGTTGCTAAAATAATAGATTTTACGTGTCATTACAGAAAAAAAGGTGACTGAGGTCATGCATGTGTTAAACAGCTCGGTTTGGATATATATGTTGTACATCATAGACAATTTTAAACAAAACAGAAGCGTCTAGTCATGGTGGCACACACGTGTAATCTCAGCACTGGGAGGTCAAGGTCAGCCTCAGTTACACAGTAGGATCAACAACAAAACAAGGATTTGGTTAAAAAAAAAAAGGTGATAAATCTTGGTGATAAGGTTAGAGCCCAGGATTCGGGTTAGAGTGCATGAAATCTAGGTTGTAGGCCCTAGAAGGACCACGAGAAGACAGCATCTGCCGAGAAAAGGGAAACTGAGTCAAACTGACGTCTCTTGCGAAGAAAACATGTTCTGAACAATCCGTCTGAAGAAAATAGGAATAGCCCTCGTGAGAAGGCCCAGGGGGTGTGGACAAGTTAAACGTGCAGCCTTGGAGAGGCACGGGGCCTTCTGGGTGGGAGGTGGGTGGCCCCAGAGAGCAGGCCACCGGTAAAGGCTCAGTGTGGCAGAGGAGAGACCTGCACTCGAGAGAAGATCCCGGTCCATCATCAACGTTAGTTAGCAAGGCCGTGGCCGGTCAGATGCATCCTGACCTCGCCCAGAATCCTCAAAAGTTACCTAAGGCAGAAAAGATGTGCTCCTCCCACGAGTCCAACTTTGAGCCGGTATCTTCAGAGAGGGGCGAATAATTCTCAAAACTCTGACCTTGGGAACCCGGTACGCAGACTCCACCCCCGGCCCTGCTGGGATCGGGGAGGCAGTTCACATCTGTCTCCAGAGGCAGCTGTGGCTTCAAACTTCTTGCTTCAGTTCCAGGGGCAGAGCGATGGAGGAAAACTTGTCGCTGTGAGGAGAAGGGCGGAAACGACTTCCCACTCTGGCGCCTGGACTTGGCCCGTCGGTTCTGGAACCACACCTGGGGGTCAGGAAAAAAACTGCTCAGCTCTTTGGGTTGGGCTTTGATTGAGAGAGCATGTCCAGCCAGTGCTGGTCTCAACCTCCGGTTATAGCCAAGGATGACCTTGACCTTGACCCTACGATTCTTCCTCCACTTCCCCAGAGCTGCGCATCCACATCCGGTTTAAGAGGCGCTGGGGATAGAACCCAAGGCCTCACACACACAAGGCAAGCACTCTGCAAAGAGAGCCACGTCCCCAGACTGGCTTGGTGTTCTTGTGCTATCGCTTCCTTCACAACTAAGAATATAAATTCCAGTTTTAATTAACCATGTCTCTCTGCTCAGAGCCTGTGGTTTACAGAAAGCACTTGAGCTGATAGTTTTAGTATTCAGGGCACCACACCCTCCCGGCCATTCTCATTTTGCTGGAACGGTGCCTGGTTCTATCTATACTTGCTCTACTTGGTTTATTTATGTGTTTGTTTGTTTATTTCACACATTTTTTTTAAGACAAGGTCTCAGCCAGGCGGTTGTGGCCCACACCTTTAATCCCAGCACTTGGGGGGGCAGAGGCAGGCAGATCTGAGTTCGAGGCCAGCCTAGTCTACGGAGTTAGTCCCTGGACAGACAGCCAGGACTACACAGAGAAACCCTGTCTCAAAAAAAAAAAAAAAAACCAAACAAACAAAAAGAACAGGGTCTTATGGAACCTGGGCTTGCAAGGATGCCTTTGAGTACCTCGATCCTTTTGCCTCTACCTCCTCCGTGCTGGGATTTCAGGCATGTGCTACCAAACGTAGCTTCTGTCTACACTTTCTATGGGGACATTTGCAATGAGAAAAGAGGTCCATGGCCCTCGGGCAACACGGCTACTCTGCTTTGGTGACAGACATTAAAATTATTTAGAGTCTACTTTTGAAAGTCTGGCCTCCCTCATCAAACCAAGTAGGTATTTTTCCTCAGGGAATCTCATTTCTGTGGGTAAATTTCTTTACTCTTTCTCCACAAATACTGAAGGTGTCCTGCTTAGGAAGCCCATGGTGACAACTGTTGAGTAGTGCCACATTCCTTCAACCCCAGCAGAGGCAGGCAGATCCCTGAGGCCAGCCTGGTCTACAGAGTTCCGGGACAGCCAGGGCTACACAGTGAGACCCTGTCTTGAGGGGGCGGGGAGTGACAGTTGAATAACTACCCTAAGTACAGGAAAAGTAAAAACAGAAAAAGTCCACACTCTCCTGGGATTAAATGAGGCCTCCCGTATAAAACTGCACTTGAGCACAGACTAACAGTCAAGAAGGCAAGCTTCTAAACCCGGGGGTGGGGGGGGAGGGGGAGCACCTGTAATCCAAGCACCCAGGACGCTGCGGCAGGAGGACTGTGGAATTCAAGTACAGCCTGGACTACCCAGCATGAACCTGTCTCAGACAAACACACACACACACACACACACACACGCAGCTTCCCCTAACAACTCCAGGATTAGGATCTAAACGATCTCAGACAAACTCGCTTTGCACTGTCTTTTTCAAAGTGACATGAAGTTCCTTGCTTGCTTTGAAGGTACCCAGTGGTCCAACCCTGCTCTGCTACTTAAAACCAAAGCCAGAGGAAGGCTCCTGACGGCACCTCTCTCCTTTGTCTTCTTAAGGGACACTGGAAAAGCACGCAACTACTCAATTACCCAACTAGGTCGCATCCCCTTCGTGCTGGCACCTTTCAAGGAGTGAGCACGCCTCCCAGCCCAAATGACAAACTCACAAGGCCGTCACTAGCATCCCTATTTTGTAGTCTAGAATCGTGAGGTTCAAAGGGACTAACTTGGCCCTCCTCCCCCAAATCAAAGACCCAACAAGCCTGTGACTCCCCAGGACGCTCATCTGCGAACGCGACTCACCTGGATCCTGGACTCGGGGAGCAGCGTGAGCGCAGCCAGGCGCTCCCGCAAGTGGATGTCGGGGTACATGGTCTGGCGGAAGACGAGCTCCAGCAACTGCAGCTGCTCGGAGCTGAACGCCGTGCGCTTGCGCCGCTGCGGCGCCGACGGGGCGGCCGCGCCTTTGGGGGCTCCGGGCGGATCCAGGCCGGCGGGGGTCTGCGCCGCGGGTCCGGGGCCCCGGCCCGGAAAGCACGGCGTGGCCGCTGGGGCGCGGGGGCCGGGGGCCGCCGGGGGCAGCCGGGCGGACGGGAGCAGCGGCCCTCCGGGGTGCGCGTCGGGGAAGGCGGGGAAAGCGGCGCCCTCCGCGAACTGGAGCTGCTGGGACCCTGCGGCGGCCATGGCTCCCGGAGGCTGCCCGCGACCCCCGCTCGCCTGCAGTTATAGCGGCCCGGGGCCGGGGAGGGGGGCGGCGGCGCCATCAAAGGCGTGGGTGCGGGGGAAGCCGCGTCTCCTCGGGGCGCGAGCCCGCCCAAGCCCTGCCAGACGCCCGCCGGAATAATCGCTTCCGCTGACCAGGGGACGGAGGGAGGGGGGCGCGAACTCGAGTCCCAGCCGCTCCGTCCCTTCCCCGCCCATGCGCTGGCCGGTCCGGCCACCAATCCACATGCCTAGAACCGCTCTGCTGCGGAGGGGCCGCCTCGGGGGCGAGCCAGCTTTGGACGGAGCCCCCTTCTTCGGGGTCGAATGCCCCCCAGGAGCGCCTGGGTCTCTCGGGTGCCACCCCCACCCCCTCCCCGCGCTGAGCCCGGCCCGCTGTGCTCCTGTCACCATCAAAGGCGCTGTTTACCACCCCTGCTATGTGCTAGACCTTACTCCAGGTTGGTCAAACAGCCCAGCCCGGCGCTCCGCAAAGCCACCCCGACACATCCTGAGTCCGAGGGGGGTGAAGATAGAGACCTCAAAGGCGACAGGCGCACATCTGAGCAGGGGCGGCGCTCCTGCCTAGAGTATCTGTGACCTGTCAATTAGGGATGCCGTGAGCGCGGTGGGTCGAAGTGGCACCGGGTTAGCGCTCCTAAAAAGAGTCCCCACGGTGCCCAGGACCCGAGGAAATAAACATTCACGCGCGCGTGAAACGTTGCTAGCCGGTGCTCTCTCACCGTGAGCGTCTATCCGCCGCGTACATCACTGCTTCTCCCGGACCCCAGTGACCGTCTTTGGAACAGAAACCACGTTGCTTCAGGGAGAAATCAGTGGCGTATGTAGCGCCAGAACAGAAGGGCACAGAGGCGCTGCTTCCACAGCCTCAAGGGGCTCTCTCTCTCTCTCTCCGCGGAGGGAGGGGTGAGTCACGGCACAGTCCAAGGGCGGCCCGTTCTTGCTGGTGCTAGAGTGCTAATAGGAGGTCTCAGAGGAAAAGATCTGTTTTCTTAGGGGTTAGTCACGAGCACATCGTATGTACCAACGCACACGTGAAGGCCAAGAGAGGACAATGGCTGCACTGTAACCAAGATACAGGGTGTAAGCCTCCTGACACAGTGCGGGGAACTGAGCCCCTACCCTCTGGAAGAGCCGCGAGTGGATGTAACTACTACGAGCAGTTATTCCAGGTGTAAACCGCAAAGGGATCTGCTCAAAGTCCTAGTCTTGAGTTGTTCATCAGTGCGATATCACTAGGAAAGTGTCCTGGCTTCCTGCCTTCTGAGGATGCTGAGAAACCCCAGACCTGCTTTTCCATCTAATTCCTTCTCCCCCACCCCCAACACACACACACCTCCAACCCCTCTCCTTTTCTTTCCTCTTCTATTTCTTTTTTTTTTTTTTTTAAGGTTCACAGTGTACAGAATAGAAAATCAATTTTTTATTTTTCTAGGCTTTTCTCCCCCACCCCCATATGTCTATCAGGGTCTTGTTATCCCTGACTTTATGCAGTGTTGGAGATCAAACACAGGGCCTCATATGTGCCAGGCAAGCACCGTAACAACGAGGCTACATACCCAAAGCATTTGCTCATTAATTTAGAGACTGGGTCTCACTATGTAGTCCAGGCTGGCCTTGAACTTAGATCTACCTGCCTCAGCCTCCTAAACATGAAATGTCATGACTACTTTTATTCTTTTCTTTTTTCTGTGATGTTGAGGATCAAACCCAGGGCCTTGCCCATGACAGCAAGACCTTTATCACTGAATCACATACCCAGCCCATCACTCATTTTTAATACATTATTTTAAATGAATTATTTGAAAATGAAAACATTTATGGCTGTGCTAGGCTGTGCTCATACATGTTCTTATATAGTTGGTGTGTGTTCCCATTCTCCTCTCCAAGAAATACACTACAATCCAGATCAAGCCCGAAGACCTAGACAGATGGTGTGCCAAGCTGACCTCCAGATATGACTCGATGGGAATGCCAGACCCCACTCATCTTGGAAGGAGAGAGAGGCATAGTCTCTGCCACCTAAGAGCTGCTGTCCTTCAGCTGCAGCAGAAGGGGTCGGGAGGCCAGCCTGGAGGGGAAACCAGAAGTCCTAAGGAGCTTGCCAGTGACAGTTGAGCCTCCCAGACACTGAGGCTGGGTTCTGAGCTGTAGGAATTCTCCAGCCTGCTATGTGAAAATCCTCCCAGGTCGTTTGTCGGTCCCTGTCCTCTGCCACCATCTGCTTGCTCAAGAGGGGCCCTTCAGGGCAGGGAAATGGGTTCATAGAAACAGACACAGGACAGGGTGTGTCCTCCTGGGAGCTGGGAATGTGTGGCTGAGCAATTTGTGATCTGACAAGCCTCCAAACAGACCAACGGGCATCATTTCCTTTTGACCATTTTCCTTCAGATTTGTCCTGAATTGCAGTCTGAATTCTGTCCTGAATCTGCACCAAACAAGAGCTCAGCAACGCCCATTCTCCCTTTTGCTCTAAATTTGGCTTTTTTGTTATTCTCTCTCTCTCCCTGTGTGTGTGTATGTGTGTGAATGTGCACACGAGTTGTCAGAGGACAATTTGTGGGAAATGGTTCTCTCCATCCACTATATAAATCTGGAGATTGGACTCAGCCCATCGGGCTTGGTGGCAAGCACCTTTACCTGCTGAGTATCTTCCTGGCTCTGAACTGAGTTTTTTTCTTGCATGTGCTTGGATGTGCCTAAAAAGACAGCTGTTGTGCTGATACAGAGAAGGTTCAAGTTAGAGCTAGAAGCGACAGAAAAAGTCTCAGCCAGGCATGGTGGTACACACCTTTAATCCCAGCACTCAGGAGGTAGGGGGTGAGGGAAGAGGGGATTTTATGGGTCTAAGGCTAACCTAGACTACATAGTGAGTTTCAGGATGGCCAGAGTTATATAATAGAGAGACCCTGTCTCAAGAAGAAAGGGGGAGAAAGAGAGAGAGAGAGAGAGAGAGAGAGAGAGCCTTTTATGTCCTTGAGCACTGCTTCAGTAATATTTTAAATCACGTTCACAAAAGCTAGCTGTGGTAGCGAATGCCTGTCATCCCTCAGCCTAGGAGGTGGAGGTAGAAGGATCACACCATCCCACCTGTTCCGCATAGGGAATTCTAGGCCAGCCAGAGCTATGTGACAAGACCCTGCCTCAAAAACAAAAGTAAATTAAAAAAAAAAAAATCACATGCACAGATGTTTGTTTGTGAGTGCTTTGGTGGGGCTGTTTTGGTTTGGTTTGGTTTGGTTTGGTTTGTTCCTAGACAGTGTTTCTCTGTGTATTCTTGGCTGTCCTGGACTCACCTTGCTCTCTGCCTCTCTGAGTGCTAGCATTAAAGGCATATGTCACCACTCCTAGCTTCAGGCCTGGAATTTTTGATCCTCCTGGTTCACTTTTCTTGTGCTGGGAATACAGGCACCGTTCACCAAGCGCACTTCATCTTTTCAATGAATAACCGTTGTGTGATGTTCTGGGTTAGATCCTGGAAAAGAAAAAGGATAAAAATGAAGAAATGGGTAAAATTTGATTTAACAAGACCCACACCATAGCACGCCCAAGGCCCTGGATTTGGTCCCTGAAGAGCAAAACAAAACCAAACAACCAAAACTTGACTTTTGCAGAACTGAAGTAAAGGATGCAGTGTGCCCTATCTATACAGAGATATCTGGGTTTCCCCTTGGTTCAGGGACGAGGGGGGAGGGAGGCCACTCCGGCAAGTCTGCAAAAGCTGCCCTGTACACAAACATGTGCACTGAAAGTCTGAATGCCCCGTACGAGGGCTGACAGGATGGCTCACGGGTAAAGGCGCTTGCCTCTAAGGCTGATGATCCCCAGAACCCACATAAATGTTAAAGGAGAGAAGCAAGCAACTTCACGAAGTTGTCCTCTGGCCTCTACATATGCACCATGGTAGAGACAGCCCCTCCCCAATTAATAAGCAGCTTGTGTGTGTGCGTATGCATGTGTGTGCCTGTGCGTGGAGGGCGGGGGTGATAGGGTATCTTTCTCAATTTGCTATCTTACTTTTTATTAGAGGTTATTTCTCTCTGTGTGTGTTCACGTGCCTGTGAGTGGAGTGCTCACAGAGCCCAGAAGATAGTGTCGGAAGCTGGGGCTATACGCAGTTGTGTGCTGTCCAACATAGGTGCTAGCATCCAAACTTGGATCCTTTCTAAGAGCAGCAAAGCTCTTAGCCACTTAGAACTGCTCTGGCCCCTTCATCTGACTTTTCTGAGATAGGGTCTGTTACTAAACCTGGGGATCACAGGTTTGGCTGGAGGGACTGGCCAGCAACCTCCCGGGCTCTGACTGTTTCTTAAACTCCAGGCATGAACAGCAGGCATGTTCTGTTGTGCTAGGTTCTTGCATTTGATGTTGACAATCCAAACTCATGTCCCCATGCTGAAGAGAGAGCACCTTACCCACCAAACTAATACCCTAGCCTCATAAACACTAATGAACTCAAATTCTATGTTCTGCTGGTATTTCTCGGCTGTAACGTATATTAAATAGTAATTCTTTCATGTTCATCTCTCCAAGCGGAAAATATAAAGAGCTCCACTTCTTAATAATGTCTTCTTTAATTTAGCATAGTGGCATATGCCTTTAATTCCACCACTTGGGAGGCAGAAGCAGGTGGATCTCTGTCTCAAAAAACAAACAAACAAAATATATGTGTGTGTGTGTGTGTGTGTGTGTGTGTGTGAAAGAGAGAGAGAAAAGGAGAACTGTTTCACAAATAGATACACTGTGGAGTTTAAGGCTCCACAAAAGACCTCCTCAAGCAGAAGCAAGCCAGTGCATTGGTTCCTGAAAAGGAGATTGCATTTCAAGGCGAGTTTACACAGCCACAGCTGACATCAGGGTCTGGATTTGCCCTCTCCAACCCCAGGGGCAGCTCACTGCATGACGAGATGTGCTAAATGCTTTAGGCCACTACTCAGATTTAGTGTTGATAACATCTGTTGCAACAGACACAGGTGAGGACTAGGTGAAATCTAGGTGAAATGAAAAAGGCAATTCTCAGACACACCTGTGTCCTGAGGGAAGCCTTGGTTGCCGGGAGCCACAGCCAGGCCGGGACAGTCAAGGTCACTTGGAGTGGTTATCCCTTCTGCATAGTCTGTGTTTCTTGCCACCTTTCCCATCCCCAACACCCAAATATCAGAGGCCTGTCTTTCCTCCTCAAGTGCTAAGTATTCTCTTCCCCTGTTCTCTTTGTTGTTGAAGTTGGGCCCTCTCCCTGGGCTGCCCACGACCTGGTGGAAGAGCCCAGGGTGTTTATTAAAAGGGAAACCAGGAAAGGGCAGCCCAGGGGAGCCAACGGCTCTACTTCCCCCTTGAGATCTCAGGGGCTCTTTGTCCCTTTGATCCTGGCTTCGCTTTGATTTCCTCTACCCTGCTCCCCACCTTCAGTTTCTGAAGTTTATTTCACAGTCAGTGGTTATAATAGACAGAGACAGTGTCCTTCCAAAAGGCATAACGTGGCAAGCCATTAGAGGCCTTTTCTGTCTTCTGCAGGCGGGAGGTATAAATTCATTCGACTAACACAGCATCACTTTTGATCCTGGCATAGGGAATCTTCAAAAAGAACGGCACCTTTTCTTCTTGCAGTTATTTGTGCCAACGCTTCTTAGTAGGAAGGCGTCCTCTGGGGGAGTCTTTCAGGAACCGGCTGATGCACCTCACCAAAGAGGCTGAGAACAGCAGAGAAAGAAAACGCTGGAGATGGAGATCTGAAAGGACCATCTGAAGCCTGGTATGGTGCTGTGTGCCTGTCACTGCAGCAAGACCCTGTCTCGAAGCATGAGCAAAAAAGAATATTTGGTTCTCAAGTTCCTTGTCTGACATTAAGAAACCCACCTTGTCTGAAACCCGCCTGCTGAGCGCCTGAATGACTGGGTGGCTTTAAGCAGCCAGCTCAGCTGACTGGCCCCTCCTTGGAGATCTCTCCCGGACTCTGACTCAACCCTGCCTATTAAATGCCCCAAATATACTTTCCCTTTGTCTCATTACTTTTACAAACAGTGCCACAGATGGCTCTCTTTTTAACTTGGTTGTTTGTTTTGGGATTAATTAAGCCCATTAGCACTGACACTTTGCCTACTAACTAGCATTTCCCACTAAAAGAGAGGGAAAAGAAGTAGTCCTTGAAGAGACAGCCCATTCTAAGGTTGAAATCACAAATATTTTGACCTAGACTATTTAGACACAGATGGAAAGGAGAAACAGTAGCAAGCTTGGAGGAGTAGGTACTCTAAAGAAAGAATCTGGGGACAGGGCAGATGGCTTAGCACCTAAAGGAGCCAACCAAGGAGAGAGCTGATCCCTGCACATTGTCCTTTGACTTCTGTGGATGGAATGGTCACACACACACACACACACACACACACACACACACACACACGCACACGCACACGCACACACACACACACTAAAATGTAGCAACAAAAAAAAAAAAAGTATTTGAAAGAATTAACTGGTTTGGCTTGGGATCACTTGCCTAACATAGATAGGCAAGAGTCTCATATAGAGTCTCATATAGAGACTCATATAGAGACTCTGGCTTAATTAAATTTTCAGTCATAAGAAGGGGGAGGAGGAAGACCAGGAGAAGATGCAGAAGAGGAGGAGGCAGGGTTGGATTGTGGCACAGTGGTAGAACACTTATCTGCCATATGTTGGGGATGTGGATTCCATCCCCAAGTATTAAAAGGACAACAAGAAGGCAGTGCCTTTAAAATAAGTGGAGACAAAGAAAATGAAATGGCGGAGGTAGAGGGCTGTGGGGTGAGGTCTGCAGTCCAGGCTGTCCAGGAACAGGAGGAAGGCAATGCTGTGAAGAGCATCAGCAGATGGGCATACACCGAGATGCAGATGCGTGGGCACCAGGCGGGGTAGCTGAGAGGACCCTGAACAGAGGCTGGGGGTCAGGGCTTGGCGTTCCTAGGATGTGGAGGGATGAAGTTGCTCACTCACCGACAGAAAGGGCAGCAGGCTCTTCTTTCACGGCTTCGGGGACACGTGTCCTTCCAGGAAACCATCTTCCTCACCTCAGCTGTTCAGTGCAAGTGACTGGGGACTCTTAGGCTGACTTCCAGGCTGCCTCTAGCAATGTTTCGTATCGTTACATTTCCTCCGTGAGAATTAGTTCAGGAAGGCCCAGCAGAGGACCAGCTTAGAACTGTTCAGTTAGTGTGTGTGTGTGTGTGCGCGCACGCGCGCGCACGCGTGCAAATCAAGCTCAGAGGACAACTTGCCAGAATCAGTTCTCTCTTTCCTTCCATCATCTGGACCGCAGGGATCAAACTCCGCTCGTCAAACCTTGAGGCATACACGATTATCTGCTGATTTATCTCACTAGCCTTTTTTGAGTTTTTGAGACTGTCTCCCTGTGTTTTCCAAAGCTGGTGAGAGCTTTGCACGCTGTCCTTCTGCCTCCGAGTGTTGGGATTATAAGCATGATTGGTCCCCATGATATGGTGACAGCGTGTGTCACCACGTCTGGCTTTTGTTTTACTTTTTAAAACACAACTCATTGTCCAGGATATCAAAAGTTTGTCTGTTTGTTGAAGTGCAAGGGATTGAAGCCAGGACGTCATACTGAGTACTGCAGAGTACTCATACTGAGTACTATACAAGTACTCTGCCTCTGAGCTCTATCCCAGACCCATGGCAAATCCTATTCAAGAGGCAACATACTGTGTCCTATAGCATGCCTAGAATACTATAAAATCTGTAATAGATTCTTAATATGTGTTTGATATATTAATTGAAAGAAATGTCTGAGCTGTATGGTGGCAGTTCATGTCTTTAAGCCCAACACTAGAAAAGCAGAGGCAGGTGGATCTCTGAGTTCAAGGCCAGCCTGGTCTACAGAGCAAGTTCCAGGACAGCCAGGGCTACACAAGGAAACTCTGTCTTGAAAAATAAATAAATAAATAAATAAATAAATAAATAAATAAATAAATAAA
>NW_026585587.1:5877519-5942519 GCF_907164565.1 Psammomys obesus
AAATAAATAAATAAATAAATAAATAAATAAATAAATAAATAAATAAATAAATAGATATATAGATAGATATATATATAGATAGATAGATAGATAGATAGTGGCTACAAAGATGACACAGGTTAAGAACACTGGCTGTTCTTTCAAATGTACTGAGTTCAATTACCAGCAACCACATGGTGGTTCATAGTGAGATCTGGTGCCCTCTTCTGGTGCACAGGTACACATGCAGGCAGAGTGCTGTATAAATAATACATAAAGAAAAATACACAAATAAAGGAAGAAAGAAAGAAGGAAAGAAAAGAAAAACCAAAAAGAAAATTTTGTACAACCCACCATCTGCATATATGATATATGCAGATCTTCGGGGAGAAGGGGACTGAGTGAGGCAGGGTACTTTTACCTTTACTTATGTCCATTTGAAGCATTGGAGAAGGCAGTTGTGCCTTACACTCCTGTGATCTTTGGCATTTTCTAGATTTGAAAGGACTGAGATGTGGAATGAAGCTGGATCTCCAGGGAACTGGGGAAGACCCTGCACGCTGAGGCCAGTCCTGCTCTGGAATTCTTGCTCCAGCAGGTCCCTAAGCAAGAGTGTGTGGACTGCGGCCTTTGGGGTCACCTATCTTGATCCAAAGATACAGCTGGGGCATCTAGGAGAACAAGTAAGTTTAAAAGAACACATGGCTTGGGGACAGGTGTGTGTTTGTTTCCTGGGGCCCTGTGAGGGCTGAAGTCCGAGGGCTGAGGGGCAGGGGCAGCCAGGGCCTAGGAGGAGGGGCTGATGAGCCTACTAGGAACATCCACCCAAGACTGTAAAGGTTTCCCCCCTGCTACCAGCCTACAGCTCCATCCCTGTGAGGATATCCTTCCTCAGTGCTCCATCCCAGGGACTCCCCCTCCATTTACACAGTCACTCAACTGAGTTCTTGACCTTGGGGCTTGGTCCCACACAGAAGTGAGGGTGTGTGAACCCTTTTCCCAAGAGCAGGTCATTGTCTTCTGCAGGGTACTCAGCCTTCCAACGCCAGCCATTCCTATGTCTCTAGATCAGGACTCCACAACATGAACATCACAGAGTTTAGGATTCGTTATTTTGCAAGCCCTTATCAGTCGTCAGCCCTCAAGCTAGCCCCTTAACCTCTGCAAACTCTGGCTTGCAGAGTGTGCCCTGGTGGAGCAGAGAGGCTTGCCTTTAGGGCTGTTTAAGCTGTCTGGCTTCCCTGGGCCTCACCCTGGTGCGATCCACTGCTTGTGTGTTACAACTCCCAGCTTATGGTGTTCGTTTTGGTCCTCTGTATGTGAGATCAGGTCCTAGTACTGAGGCTGAAGGCTGAGGGATCCTGGATGACTTGTTCATATTTACTTTAGCCTACAGCTCCATCACCTACCCTGACCACCACCTGGCTAGGCCCCTGGCAAAGTGCCCACCCAGGCCATCCAAGTCTGACACGTCTCATGTACAAAGCCCACTGCTTTGCAAAGTAGGTGCCCCCCCCCTCCAGGTGGGCTGGTTTGGGCTTCCATCTGGTCTGTGAGCTCCTGGTGGGAGGCACTCCAGGCTCAGGAGATCTCAGGACAGGTCTGGCCTCGGAGGTTGAGGCAGTGGCTGTAGGAGGATCTGGGGCCTCAAGCTCATGAGGCTGCAGAGGGAGAGAGGAAAGCGCCCACTCAGCCTGCTACAGTAGAGAGGGTACATCAGAGCCCATCCAAGAACGAGACTATGTCTGGTTCGCCACTTTCCTGGAAGACACAGAGGGCTTCCCTCAGCCCCACGAGGATGTCTCTCAACTAGTCTGTTCTCAGAGGAACCAAACACCCGGCCACGCATTGGCAACTCTGCAGCCTGGAGCAGGGCACAGACTGCCACTCTTAGCCGCTTAAGGAAGCGTACCTGTTTCCTTCCCTACTTCCCTGCGGGCTTTGGTCGCTGCAACTTTTCACTTACTTTAAAAGGCTCAGATGAAAGGCTGTGGGGGGATGAAAGGCTCTTGGGGGCCCTGGCTGGAGGAAGTGGTCAGCTGACGGGTAGTTGTGAAGCCACCTGGAGAGGTGCTGGCGGAGAATTACCATGCCATCAGCCACACCTAGGGCGTGAGGGTGCCGAAGCCTGGAGGGCCCTTATCAGGGATGAAATCTGTCATTTCCCTGAGAGGGGGGCCTGAGTACGAGACTTGGGGACCAGAAGAGTGGTCCCAAGTGAGCCCCACATTCACCCATGAAGTTCAGTTTCCAGGCAAAGGAGAGACCGAGCACAGCTGTCCCCAAACTCAGAGGCATGTTTGGACCCTGGACAAAGCTCTTACAGCTGAACCGCACACTCAGCCCTAGAACACACACTTATTATTTATATCTCTGAACTACACATTAGAAGACAAAGCACGACAGACCTGAAAGCCACAATTGTAATCTTTCTACTAGTTCTTAGTTTCACTCACCCCATCTGCTTAAACAAACTATTAAATCATTTAAAAAGCCTATTAAACAAACAACCACAGAGCTGGGCTTGGGAGATGGCTTAGTGGGTAAAGTTCTTGCAGCATAATCATAAGCCTGACAACCCGAGTTCAAATCTAGGAAACCCCTGTACCAAGCTGGCTGACAATAACCTCAGCACTCCTTCATGAGAAACAGAGACAGCAAAATCAGCTCATCAGCCAGTCAGCCTGGTGTAGCTGCCCAAGCAGCAGTAACAAGAGAGACCCTGCCTCAAACAAGACGGAAGGTGAGCGCTGACCCCTGAAGATTGACCTCTGACCTCCATGTGCTCTCTGTGGTACTAGTTAGTAGTCTGAGCTACTACCATAAGCCTGGGACAGGAAGCTCAATGGAGCTGGCGCTTCAAGGCTAGCCTGGATATACATTGAAAACCTTTCCTGAGAGCCATAATCACAGCACTCAGGAGGCAGAGGCAGAAACCTCCAGCCCTTGATATCTGAACATTTCAGTCATTTGTTCTGGTTTGCACCTGAAAAGACCCCTATGGTCTTGTGTGTTGAAAGCCTGGGCCCCCACTGCAGCGACGATCACAGGTAAGTCTCCTGGGAGATGGCTGAATCATCAGGGCGGTGTCAGTGGGTGAATCCACTGACTAGCTCATGATATGATGAGTGGTTAGGAGGCAATGGACACTCAGGAGGAGATAGAGTGGAGTTGAACGCAGGAAGGAGAATGCTGGGAACAAGACCTTCGGGGTATATCATGTTCTCTCTCCTCTCCTCCCCGCATCCCGCAGCTGCCATGAGGGAAGCAGCTCTGTTCCATCAAACTCTTACACCATGAGGTCCTGCTTCGCCACAGACCTGGAAACAAGGGAGCCAGCCCAAGGGGGAACGGTACCGTTAGGAACGGTAGGTGTTCAACTTTCAGTATTCACAATGGCAGCTTACAACCGTCTGTAATTCCAGTTCCAGGGAATTCATAGGCGATGGGCATCCACGTGGTACATGTACGCATGCCGGCAAATACCCGTACCTATAAAATAATAAAATAAAATAAAACAAATCTTTAAGAGCGGAAGAAGGGTGGCCGAGGTGGAGGAGGAGCCACAAAAGGGATTGTGGGAGAAAGGCTTCTTCCTTTCCTCTGGCGGGAGCCGTCAGGTGAGCCAGGATGGGTGCATACAAGTACATCCAGGAGCTGTGGAGGAAGGAGCAGTCGGACGTGATGCGCTTTCTTCTGAGGGTCCGCTGCTGGCAGTACCGCCCGCTGTCTGCGCTGCACAGGGCTTTCCGCCCCACTCGGCCTGATAAGGATTCGTGTCCGCCGTGGTGACCGCAAATGCCCAGTTCCTAAGGGTGCAACTTACGGTAAGCCTGTCCACCATGGTGCTAACCAGCTAAAATTTGCCTGAAGCCTTCAGTCTGTTGCTGAGGAGAGAGCTGGATGCCACTGCGGGGCTTTGAGAGTCCTGAATTCTTACTGGGTCGGTGAAGATTCCACATTACAAATTTTTTGAGGTTATCCTCATTGATCCATTCCATAAAGCTATCAGAAGTCCTGACACCCAGTGGATCACCAAACCAGTCCACAAACACAGAGAGATGCGTGGTCTGACATCTGCTGGCCTCCAAAAGGGCCACAAGTTCCACCACACTATTGGTGGCGCTCACCGCGCAGCCTGGAGAAGGCGCAACACTCTCCAGCTCCACCGTTACCGCTAATACGGGTAATGTTTGTAAAATTCATGCTCAATAAACAATTTAGGACAGTCATGTCTGCTTAAAAAAAAATCCTTAAAAAAAGAAACAAAAGAATGAAGCCCATTGATCATTAATTGAAACTCTGACCCAAATGAAACCTCTTTTCTTCTTCTTCTCCTCCTGCTCCTCCTCATCTTCTTCGTGACAGGCTCTCTACATGGTCCTGGCTGTCCTGGAACTCACTATGTACACCAGGCTGGCCTCGAACTCAGAGATCTCCCTGCCTTTACCTCCTGAGTGCTGGTACTCTAGGTGTGTGCCACCACGTCCGGCTGAAACCTTCAGTGTCTTTAATGAGTTGATCTTGTTAGGCGTGTTGTCACAGTAAGCAAAAATGATACTCAGTTCTCCTCCATCCACCAGGTGGGTGGTGACTGTTTGTACTGGTCCATCTTCAGCAGGAAACCTGCTTGGTCAGGTTAACCTCTGATGCTTCCTCTGGTGGACTCGCACCCACCCCCTCTGGCCTGCTCCACGGCTGCACGTGCGCACTTGGCCCTGCTGAACTTGGCATCAAGCCCTATCGCTCTCCGTGGAGATCTCCTTACCTGCCATGATGGGTTCCCCCGTCTTGACAGGGGATGGAGCTTCTCTGTGTAGTCTGGAACTCACTCTGTAGACCAGGCTGGCCTTGAACTCACAGAGATCTGCCTGCCAATGGCCCACACCACCTCCCAGTGCTGAGGCTAAAGGCATATGCCACCACAGCCTGACTTTGTTCTTTTTTCATCATCCAACACAAACACCTTCGTGACATGTCTCTGTGCTCATCCCCAGGGGTGTCTGAGCGTCTTCTCAGCAAAGGTGAATTCATATGCTTGTCTGCTGTAGGCCAGGTCACGTCCCTAGGATACAAGCGCTGTCTCTGAAACTCTGGTGAAGTAAACTGGCCAACAGATGTGTGGTCTTCGGTATTCTGTCACAGAAAAAGGTCTCCCAAGAGGGTCAATGAAGAGTAAGTTGCCACGCAGGGTGTATAGTGCATTTGTGGAGCTGGAGAGATGGCTTGGTGGTTAAGAGGACCTGTGATCCATTCCCAGCACCCACATCAGATACCAGACAACTGCCCGTTTCTCCAGTTCCAGGGGATCCCAACCTTTTTTTTTTACCTCAGCAGGCACTACACTCACATACACAAGCTCATGCTCTCTCTATAAACAGAACTAAAAATAAAAATAAACTTTTAAAATGCTTTAAGAAAGAGTTTAAATTAGGTGCGGTGATGCATGCCTCTAATCTCAGATACTGAGGAAGCTGAAGAAAGAGGATTTGGATTTGGGGTCTCACCTGAGCTACATAAGGAAACTTTGTCTCAAAAACTAAATAAAATATGAAGAAGGTGGGGGAAAAGTACAAGAAAAAAGAAATTACAAGATGTCAACATACATGTGCTTATTTGCGTCAAGATGTCTACATACATGTGTTTATCTGCATCAGGAAGTTTCAGAGACAGAGAATTCTCATCTCTGGAAGAGTGAAGTCGAAGGTGCTAAGGGAAGCTTTGCTTTCTCTCACACTCCTATGGTGGGTGCTGTGTGCAGTTTTCACGTTAATATTTGCTAATTCACATAGTTATCATGGGTGAGATGCTGGGGACTGAACCTGTGTCTCCAGCCCTCTTTTGGGGTTTTTTTTTTTTTTTTATTTTGAGACAACATCTGGCTAATTTGCCCACCCGGGCCTCCCACTCCTCTCTAGACCAGGCCTGCTTTGAACTTGTAATCCTCCTGCCTCAGCCTCCAGAGTCACTGTGATTACAGGCCTGAATCACTATAGGCTCATTTTCGTGCAAATTCTTTTTTCAAAAATATGTTATTCTGTAACCAAGAAGTGAATGTATCAGAAGCTATAACATTAAATATTGGGGGAGGGGATGAAATACAGTTTCTCCATGTAGCCCTGGCTGTCCTGGAACTTGCTCTGTAGACCAGGCTGGCCTCTAACTCACAGAGGGATTAACCAATTGCATTAACTATAAGTCAGTGTGAAAGATATTTATTTTTGAGCTCCGGAGTGGAGTGCTCGTGTATATGTTTTTCATGTGTGGGAGGTATATGCTCACATCTGTGTGTATAGAGTGGCCCCAGTTGATGTCCACAATCATCTTCACTGTCCCAGGCTGGAAGGACAGATGGGCCACCACACCCAGCTAGGGGCTGAGAAGTCTTATACTCACACAGCAGGTGCTTGAACCCCTGAACCATCACCCCAGACCACCTTATGTTTTGAGACAGGGTCTCTCAGGAACCTGGACCTCACCGCTTCAGCTAGACCCGTGAGCGCTGCCTGCCTCTGCTCCACAGTGCTGGGGTTACTACAGAGGTGCGCTTGTCTTTCCGTGGATCCTGGAGAGCCCAACGTGCGCCCTTTGCCTGTGCGCAGCGGCTGCACCCTGAGCATCTCCCCACTTTATTTTGTATTTATGAATATGCATGACATTTTGAATTACTTAATTATAAAGACTATTAAGAATTAATAAAATTCAAGCTGGGCATGGTAGCACATGCCTCTAATCCCAGCACCCAGGGAGGCAGAGGCAGGGTGATCTGTGTGAGTTTGAGGCCAGCCTGGTCTACAAAGCGAGCCCAGGACAGCCAAGGCTACACAGAGAAACACAGTTGAGGAGGAGGAGAAGAAGAATAAGAATTAATAAAATTCAGGGCTGGAGAGACGGCTAAGTCAAGAGCACTGGTTGCTCTCCCAGAGTCTGTGGGTTCAGTTCCCAGCACCCACATGACAGCTCACAACTGTCTGCAACTCCAGTTCCAGGTGATCTGACACCCTCATACAGACATACATGGAGTCAAAACACCAATGCACATAAAATAAATAAATATTTTTTAAAATAATTAATAAAATTCAAAGGAGATAAAATCATAACAAGAAGAAAATATTGCCTGACCTCAGTGTCTGGCCTCTCTGGGTTATTTTCTCTGGGGCTCTCACAGCAAGGCAAGGGGACAGGACTAGTAGTCCCAGCTATTTGGGAGGTTGGGCAGGAAAATTCCTTGTGCCCAAGGGTTGGAGGCCAGTCTGGGTAATCTAGTGAGACTCCATCTTGTTTATAGAAAAGAATGATGGTGAGGATGATGACAAGGAAGAGCAGGAAGAAAAGGAGGAAGAAGAGGAGAGAAGAAAGCAGCAGGGTTTGATGGCTTATACCTCTGCTCCTAGCACTCAGGAAGCTGAGGCAGAGGATTGGTATGAGTTTGAGGTCAGCTTGGCCACATAGTGAACACCAGTCCCAGGCCTACCAAAACTACCCAGAAGGCCTTGTCTTAAAAAAAAAAAACAAAAAACAAATGGCTTGGCTGACTGGGCATGTAGGCAGAGTACTTGCCAGCATATATGAAGCTCTGGGCTGAACCATGTAGCACCGTATAAAACCATGGAAGCGTGGAACATGCCTCTAATCTCAGTACTTGGGAGGGAGAGGGAGAAGGATCAGAAGTTTGAGAAACCTATATAATTGCCAAAAAAAAAATTTTAAGTGATAAAATTAAATTAGCAATACTGAAGTCTGAGGTCATCTGTCATCCTAGTCACTTCAAGGCCAGCCTGGTGAGATCTTGTCTAAAATAAAATGAAAGAAAATGAAAAAAGGGCCGGGTGTGGTGGCACACACCGTTAGTCCCAGCGCTCGGGAGAATTCAACAACAACAATATTGCGTCTTTAAAAATATAAATAGATGCATCTTGACACACAAGACTATTGGGGAGGCTTGGTGGCCTGTGCCTTTAGTACTTATTCTATGTCTTTTATAATTGGTGCTCCGTCTGTTTAGCACCTCTGTCTCTGCCCCAGCCAGAATCCTGATGTCTGACACCTGGGAGGCCAGCACCCTGGCCTGGCTGCTGCTTGCACACCACATTCCCCTGGATGTCTGACTTCCTGCTGGTAGAAGATATGCAGCGAGTTGGCAGCCAGACCAGAGGCAGCCTCTCTCCCAGGCCCCCAGCATTCTCACAGAGCGTTCTCTAGGGGCAGAAGACTTGGCCTTGCTCAGTCCTGGGGGTGGCAGAGGACCCATGGCGCACAGACTGGCTCACCCACCATCACCCTGCCAGTCACAGAGGAAAAAGTCTGTGATGGCCTCAGAACAGGGCTTGCATTTCACAGATTAACATGGTGAACTTTCAAATGGCTTCCTTGGTTGGTTGGCTGGTTTTGGTTTTTCCTGACAGGTCTCTCTGTGTAGCCTTGGCTGTTCTGGAACTCACTCTGAAGAACAGGCTGGCCTCGAATTCAGAAATTGCTGCCTCTGCCTCCCAAGTGCTGGGGTCAAAGGCGTGCAGCACCACTGCCCAGCTTGTGCATGGTTTTAATGTACGTCAAAATTTCCAGTGAAGGGTCAACTATATAAACTTTTATTTTCCTTAGGGATTATTTGTAATTTAAATAATCATATCCCTGGGCTAGGGTACACAACTCAGTGGTACAGCACTTGCCTAGCATGTGTGAGGCTGGCTTCCATCCCTAGAACCACTAAACCCAGACAAAAACCAAAAACTCAAGCCACACCCACAACACACCACTCACTGCTGTCTCTGTGCGTCTGTGGCAGAAGTTTTCTTGATGTTTCCGTGGAGAAAGTCAAGCATCTTTCCTTTTCATTGTTGTCAGAGGAACCATGCACAAATTTCACCATTTTCATAAGCACTTTCCCTGTGTTTCTCTTTTATATTGTCATCAGGACACTTCTGAAGTCACTGTGTAAATACACTTCTGGATGGGTGACTTTCCTTGAGATGATAAAAAGGCTACTAAGAATGATGTGCTTGACAAAGAGGCTTTAGGAAATGTTCTCTGAAGGGAAATGACCTGTATACTATGTTTGCTTAATCCACAACAAATGTTTATTCATCACTGAGCATATGTCAGGCAGCAGGAGGCACCGAAGCCATAGACTTTGAAGAAAGATAAGAAGCCGGGTGTTGGCCAGGCACCGTGCACACCTTTAGTCCCAGCATTCGGAAGGTAGAGTTAGGCAGATAATGGAGATTTCAAGGCCAGCCTGGTCTACATAGCAAGCTGGCTATATAGTGATACTTCATACACACAGATATAGACACATAAATACACAGACATAAACACCCACAGCAGCCAGCTGTTAGATGGCACAGCTGATGGGCCCAGAAATCAGGAGACAGAGGAAAAAGGCTCTCAACTTAAAGGCCATGCTGGTTAGGGTGTACAGCCTGGCCCACTGAGGGATAACCATTCCCCACCTCCAGTCTGCACCTCTTTCTTCGTTTTAACAGGGTCTTACTCTGCAGCCCTGTCTGTCCTTAAACTCATGGTAATTCCACTGCCTCAATCTCTCAAGTGCTTGTACTTGAATTTGTGAAAGGTACTCAAATATTTGTTGAATGAATGCTTTCTTTAGGGAAATTTTTTTTAGAGGTGTGCTCTTTGCTTTGTCTTGTGCAAATTGTGAGAGACCAATAATACATTTTTCTTAAAGGAATAGGTGAAAATGGTTGAACTTTGGAAGGAGAGAAATTGTACACAATTACTTTTAAGATAATTTGGTAACTTAATCTGCTCTCTGAGAATTGGGGAACATTTGAGGGGCTGATGCAATAAATTTTAAAAATAATCTCAGAAGCCGGGAGGTGGTGGTGCATGCCTTTAACCTCAGCACTTGGAGGCAGAGGCAGGTGGATCTCTGTGAGTTCGATGACAGCCTGATCTACAGAAAGAGAGAGAGAGTTCCAGGACATCCAGAACATGGAGAAACCCTGTATCAAAACAAACAAACAATGTCTATCTATTCTCAGAAGGGAAATGAGGTAAGAATGAGGTCTTAACCTGCATGGGACATTTGTTCATCTACTGGACAAGTGTTTATTTAGTATCCACCATGGGTTGAGCACTAGGAAGCAACATTGCCACAGACTTTAGGAAAAAAAAAAAAAAAAGATGATTATAAGCCAGGGGTGGTGGTGCAGCCCTATTATCTCAGCACTTGAGAAGCTGAAACAGGAGGATCTCAATGTCAAAGCTATCCTGGCTACATAGCAGGTTCCAGATCAGCTTTCTCCAAGTCCTGTCTCCTGGAGAAGAAAACAAAGGAATAAAAGCATGAGGAAGAGAGGGAAGGAAAGGAGAAAAAAAGAAAGAAGAAAAGGAGAGGAGGGAAGGAAGGAAAGAAGGAAAGAAGAAGTTTAAAATAAAAATAACCTAGGCCTAATAGCTTATTTTTACAGATCTATAATTTCAAATCCTCAGGAGGCAGAGGCAGAAAGACTAGAAGTTCCAGACCCACGAAAGCTATAAAGTAAGCTTAAGGTCAGTCTTGGAATTCAGTGAGACCTTTTCTCCAAATGAAAAATACAAAAAAGGGCTGGGGTGTAGGTCAGTGGTAGAGTGCTTGCTTGGCATGTGTAAGGCCTGGGCTGGAGAACCAGTACCAAAAAAAAAGTTAGCTGTACTCTTCCTTCTTAGACAGCTGTGACGTCTAAAAAGTAATCCATGTGGACCATCCACTACACTGTATGAGGTAGATGCTGGAGATCTAAGGCAGAATTAAACTCTGTATCAGCCCTGTTCCCCCATGTAGAGATACCTATGGTATGCTGAGTTTAGAAATTAGGTGGTGTAATGGATTAAATAATATTTATTTATTTATAGGGGGGGATTCGGATGCCCTGGTATGTATGTGGAAGTCATAGGACAGCTTGAAGAGTGGGTTCTTTTTTTCCACCTGGGGGTCCCAGAAATCAAACTGAATTTGTTCAGCTTCACAGCAAGTGCCTTTACCATCTTATCCTTCTCCCTGGCTCCAATGTAAGAGATTAAAATGATTATTAAAAATAGAACAATTATAATGCTCATAACTGTATTTGTAGCCAGGCAGTGGGAGGGCATGCCTTTGGTCCCAGCACTTGGGAGGCACAGGCAGGCAGAGCTTCATGAGTTCGAGGCCAGCCTGGTCTACAGAGTGAAACCCTGTCTCTAAAAACAAACCAAAACAAAACAAAAATTATAATTACTCTGTTCACTAAAACAAATAATTGTAATCAACATAGTTGTCTATCAACAGATGAATGGATAATAAAAATCTGGTCTCTCTCTGTATAATGGAATCCTACTTAGCGCTCAAGAAAAATGAGGTTTAAAAAATTTTGCAGGAAAATAGATAGACTTAGAACATATATTATATAAAGTTGAGGGATAGAAAATTGGTTCAGAGGTTAGGAGCACTTGTGCTCTTTCAGAGGACCGGAGTTTGATCCCTAAAGCCCACATGGCAGCTCCCCAGGAATATACATGGTACACATACATACATACAGGCAAAAACTCATACACATAAACACAAGAAAATAAAATAAGGCTGGGCAGTGGCGGTGCACACCTTTAATCCCAGCGCTTTTGGGTGCAGACAAACGCAGATCTCATGTGACTTCAAAGCCAGCCTGGTCTATCTGGCGAATTTCAGGCCAGCCAGGGCTGCACAGTTAGACTCTGTCTAAACAACAACAAACCCTATGTGTGTCCATGCGCTCACCTGTAACGCCAGCACGGTTGTGTGTGCTGTGGGAACTGATACAGAAGGATTCGGGGTTTGCTGGCAGCCAACCAAGCTCCGGGTGCCGAGACAGACCCTGTCTCAAAAGAGAAAGGTCAACAGTGATGAAGAGGGCACGCTATGCTCGTCTCTGGCTTCCAGTGTGCACCCCTCACACATCCCTGTGCAGGCAACACATACACATATCCACACATACGTACACACAGACACATGCACACGAATGAACACACACACAACAGATACACACACACACACACAGAGAAGCTTAAGTCCTACGACCATGTCCTGTTGAACGTTAGTTCTTATTAGGAACATTTAGAAAAATGTCCTCCATAGAGACTGCCTGGGGCCGATCAGTGCCTTCCTGGGCTTGTTTGGCTCCCAGTTATGTCTACAGCAGAGTGCTTCGCCTCTCCTTGCAGATTTACCTATCTTCTCCCACCAGGAGTGGGTGGGTAGAGAGATCTGACAGCCCAAATCTGCCCAGCAGATGCAGCACTTCCGCCGCTGGGCAGCAGGTGGCGCAGAGGGACCTTGAGGCTTAAACTTTGGCCTTAGAGATCTAGAATGGAACTCTAGAAAAAAGCCCTTTATCCACTTCCTCCCTCCCTTCCTCCTCTTCCTTTTGTGGTTTCGGTTTTGTTGTATTTTTGAGACAGGTAGGCAGCCTTGGCTAAAGTAGAATTAGTATGTAGAACGGGCTGGCCTTCAACTCACAGAGACCTATCTGCCTCGGCCTCCTGGGTGCTGGGATTAAAGGACTGTACTACAATGCCTGTCATCACTTTTATATTTTAAAATGAAAAAAAATATCCATAATGAGGCCGGGCAGTGGTGCACGCCTTTAATCCCAGCACTCTGGAGGCAGAGGCAGGTAGAGCTCTGTGAGTTGAAGGCCAGCCTGGTCTAAGGATGAGTTCTGGAACAGCCTGTCTCAAGCAACAACAACACATCCATAATGTTGTAATGGGCCGTGGCTTTTACGAATGTTTGGAGAGGCTAGAGAGGTGGCTCGGCCAGCTAGAGTACTTGTTACTGCACAGAGGACCAGAGTTGATTCAGTTCCCAGCAATGACGCCAGACAGGTTACAACCGCCCGATACTCCAGCCATAGGGAGCCCAAGGATCCAACACCCTCTTCTGGCCTCTTCAGGCACTCACCCCCACACATACACATAAGTAAACAAATAAAAAACCTCAAATCCTTAAAACAAAAAGAACATTTTGAGCCAAGTGCCGTGACTGTAGTCTGTGGTCCCAGCTACTGGGGAGGCAGAGGCAAGAGGATGACTTGAGCCCAGAAGTTTGAAGCCAGCCTGGATGAATTGGATGAGACCATGTTTACAAAAAAAACAAACAAAAACTGAATATGGTGGCACAAGTCTGGGAGGTAGAGGCAACAAGGATCAAGGGTTTCATGCTGGGCCAGTGAGATGTATCAGTGGGTAAAGGCTGACAACCTGAGTTGGACCACTGAGCCCCACATGGAAGAAGAGAACAAGTTGTTCCCCAACATGCTTCCTGTCATATACAAATAAGTAAAAAGCATAGTTCAGTGCCATGCTTCAATAAATACCATGTTTTAGGCTAGTTTGAGCTATGTGTGACTCTGTCTCAGAAAGCAAGCAGGAAGGAAGGAAGGGAGGGAGGGCTGAAGAGAGGGAATGAATGTATCGGCCCTTTTTCCCCATGTAGAGATACCTATGGTATGCTGAGTTTAGAAATTAGGTGGTGTAATGGATTAAATAATATTTGTTTATTTATTTATAGGGGGGATTCGGATGCCTTGGTATGTATGTGGAAGTCATAGGACAGCTTGAAGAGCTGTGTGGTAGCACGCACCAGTAACATCAGCAATCAGTAGGCTGAGGCAGGAGGATTGCCTAAGTTTGAGACCAGCTTGGGGTACTCTGTGAGTTTAAGGTCAACTGGAGATATACAAGAAAGCTGTTGAGAGAGAGGTGAGGTGGGGGAGAGAGAATGTTCTGTACAAGCAGGCAGAGAGGAACAGTGCCAGCTACTGGGAAACGACTTCTTATCACTTATCTGGTAGAGCTTCTGGAACACTTTTGAACAGATAAGTTAAGCTAAACCCACTAATAGTGCAAGATAAAACCAGGGTAAAAATGAGCTCTTCTAGATAGTGATAGCAAGGCAGGGGTGTGTATGTGTGTGTGTGTGTGTGTATGTGCAGTGTGAAAAGAGAGAGGGGGAGGACGGCTTCAGGGAGCCCCGGTTGGCCTTACACTTAGTTTGTAGCAGAGGATGGCCTTAAATTCTTGGTCCTTCTGCATTCAGCTCCTATGTGCCGGGATAACAGCTATTTGCCACAATGCCCAGCTTCTTTCTTCTGTCTGAAGAAGCCATACGACACACACACACAGAAACACACACCTGCTGTGGTGTTTTTAGACCAAAGTCCAACTTGGGGAACTAATGAGGTTTACTGGGGTTAGTTACAGGAATGTGGGTGAGGGGTTACTATAGGAGCAGGAACGGCTCAAAGACAGCTGCATCACCAAAGCCCACCCCAGCCTGGGTGACGGCCCACAAAGCTGGGGACCTGGAGCTCACTGCACAGCCTGAGACGGTCCTTCTATGTACCACAGCTGATTCTGCAGTGTGTCTGAGAGTCTTTTTCCTAGCTCAGATCTATTTTGACCTGAAGGGAACTCTCAGCTTTTTTTGTTTACTCTGGCAGGGAGGGGCCTAGTGAGTCTGGTCAGTTTCGGGAACTTCTGAAGCCATTTTCAGTTGTTTACCTTCCTGCTTGAGCTCCCCTAGGACTGAAGGTTTTAATTTTGGATGAAACTGTTTCACAGCAACCAGCCTTCAAAACAGCCAGTATCTTGATCCTGAACACCTCAGCTGTCAGAACTGTGACAAAGAATGGTTATTTATAAGCCACCCAGTCTGTGGTGTGTAGTTACAGTGTACAAACAGACTAAGAGAAGTGACCAGACAGGTAACAACTTCAATCTGTCATGTTTATGGCCTGTGATAACGGCTTAGACAGTGTTTGTCACATAGGACAGGCATGGCTGTGAACTTAGGTCTCATTTCAAGACCTCTTCATAGCATTGACTAATGTCATTAAGCACCCAGTCTTAATAGTCTTAGGCTCACAATCACTAGATTGATTAATTTTAAGGTAAGCCAGAAATCTGATGATGTCACAATTTTGCCACTGGTTGTGGAGCAGGCCTTTGATCCCAGCACTCGGGAAGCAGAGGCAGGCAGATCTCTGAGTTTGAGGCCATCCTGGCCTACAGAGTTTCAGGACAGCCAAGGTTACACAAAGAAACCCTGTCTCGAAAAAAACAAAACAAATCTAAATTTTAACATGACACCAAATGGTTCAAATTTAAAGTATACACCCAATTAAAATTTAAAGTAGAATACCAATTCAAGTCCAAGGGCAGACTCTATCCTGTGGATTTTAATGTTGCATGTGGTAGTGACCTCATTGTATTGAAAGCTATCATCCAGCAGGGCCTTTCTGGTTTTTGTTATGTTTTGTTTCAAGATAGGGTTTCTGTGTGTAGCCCTGGCTGTCCTGTCGCTGCCTCCAGAGTACTGGAATTACAGGCATAACCCCGCCCCCTTTCTAAATGCTTTACATATCGCCGTTATTTTGGGAATGTAATGTCCCCCCAATGCCCACGTGTTAAAGTCTTGGTTCCAGTTGGCACTATACAGAGGTGACAGAAATTTCGAGGTGGGACTAGTAGGTCTAGAGATTTCCCGTAGATTCTTGAAAAACACACTAACACATAGGTTCATCGGTGCAGTCTTTTCAACAAACTAAGAGGCAGAGAGGAAACAGAAGTTGGGGAACCTGCTTGAGGTCACTGATGCAGCAGTACCTTCCAGCAGCCTGGCCCTACTACAGTGCTCCGGCATGGGCTCACCTCCTGGACCATGATGCCTTGGGGTTGGACACTGCTACCTTTGTATTTCCCACAGTACCTGGTAACAAGCTAGTCCTTAAATACGTGTTGGGCCGAACTGGTACTCCCTGTAATGGAAGTATGCCGTCATTCAGTCATTCAACTCAATAAAACACTCCGAGGCTGGGGCGCTTGCTCAGTCTACGGTACACAAAAAGCTTGTAATTTCTTCCCTTAAATTTATTTATTTATTTATTTTACTTTTAATGATTGGAAGACTCTGCTATGGAACCAAAAACCCCAGCACTCGGGCGCAGAGGCAGGTGTATCTCTGTGTCCACAGTGAGTTTCAGGCCAGCCAGGGCCATGTAGCTCTCAACCCTGCACCAAAATCAAGAAGAGACAAAGAGACCGCTATGTCCTCTCAAGACTGTTTCTCCTTCGCTACTTTCGCACTTTCCTGAACCCGGCGCCGCTGAGATTCTGTCCTCTGACCCTATACTTTCGCAGCGTGGATAGCTGAGCTGGCCTCTCGCTGTCCTGAACGCTGGTCCTGGTGGCACGCACCTGTAGTCAAAGCACTTGGGAGGTTGAGGTAGGACAGACAAAAGGCCAAGCTGAGCTAAAGAGTAATAAGGTCAGCGCCAGCCTGAGCCACATAGCCAAAACGCAGCCAACCGTTCCCTCCCCTGGCGGAGCGAACATAAATTAAGGGAAAGAGAGGGCGCATGCTCTGGGGGAGGAATGCCGGTTTCCACTTAAGGACGGGCATCTGCCCAGCATCTCCTCAGAGTCGCTGCGCAGAGAGGTTTGCCAACCCCGGGACGCGCGCTCAGCCACCGCCCGCTCAGCACGGCGGCGTGTGCTCCCCCCCACCAGCGCGGACCCTCCCGACCCCCGCGGGACCCACCCCGGGAGAACCGCCCCGGCAGCGCGTCGGGGAGAGCTCCGAGAGGGGCGTGGGGCCCCCGCGAGCGGAAGACGCGGGAGGGGCGTGACCCACAGGCTCGGGGGCGGGGCGCCGGGCCCCTTCACGCCGAGCCGCCTCGGCAGCGGAAGTTCCGGTGTCGGCGAGCGGAGGTGAGAGGTCGGCAGGAAGTCGATACGTGGCCGCCGCCTGTCCCCCGCCGAGGAGGCGCTGCGAGCGGAGATGGCGGCGCAGCTGAACGTAGAGCAACTCGAGGTGTCGCTCGACGGCCTCACGCTGAGCCCGGACTCGGAGGAGCGGCCCGGCGCGGAGGGTGCGCCCCTGCTGCCGCCGCCGCCGCCGCCCTCGCCCCCCGGGGCTGGCCAGGGCTCGGGCGCTGCGGGGCAGCCGCGGGAGCCCGGGGAGGCGGCGGCCGAGGGCGCGGCCGAGGAGGCGCGGCGGATGGAGCAGCACTGGGGCTTCGGCCTGGAGGAGCTGTACGGCCTGGCGCTGCGCTTCTTCAAAAGTGAGCGGGTCACTCGCCTCTGCGGGGCCGCGGGCCGGCCATGCGTGCCCCACCCACCCGAGCTAGGCCGGGGGTGACCGGAGCGCGGCTCCGTCCTTGGTGGCACCAAGAGTTTGTCACTACCGGTCGTGGCCCCCGGTCACACCCCTGAGGGACCAGGAACCCGGGTATAGCAGCCCGTGTCTCCTGAGGTTGCTGGGGCGTTGTACCGGGTTTAAGTTCTCTGGTTTCCATGAGCTGGAGTGGGAGCATGAGCGCGCGCTTCCAGGGGCTATTCTGGGATGGATTTCTCCTTTTTCTTGCTCTTCATCGATTTTTTCCCCCCCCGTTTCCCATGACTCACCACATCAAAGCGATTCTTTAAAAGCTTTCTTAGTGGAAGAAAATTGTGTATGGGTCCCCCACATACCTTTTCTAGCCTTGAAAGCCGTGATTATGTATAGGACTGATGGTAAAAGATAAAATAAAATGCTAAATTAATTCCCTTTTGCTTGTGTAAGTAAACAGTGGCCATGATGTTCCAAAAAATTCTAAGCGGTTCTGAAATTTTAGCTTGTAAGTGAATTCTGAAGAGTAAGCTCCAAAAATTCTCATTCTCAACCTCCCCTCCCCCCCCCCGCACAAATAACTGTTTTTTAAAACAAAATTGTGTGTGGTGGTTTTCTTCCTTTTTTCTTCTCTTTTTAAATTGGGTGATTCACGTAGTTAAAAGTAGAGATAAAGTCAAGATTTGGTTAGTGGGAAATAGTTTGACAGTCTTGATTCTTAAAGATATTTAGGTTTTTAGTGGCAAAGCAAAGAGAAAGAGATAAGTGCAAATGAAACTTTAAAAAGTGGTTGCTAGGTTCCAGAAGCATTCCAGAACAGCATATTTATGACAGTTTTCCCAGAGAATGTACTTTCAGATTACATATTTTACCAGCTGAAGTTGTTATTCATTGTAGTAATCCTTCTTAAAATAATTTCATTTTAAAATAACTTTAATTGTGCAAACTAGTGAAATTTTATGAAAATTTCCAGAACATTAAATGGTTGTTTTTATATTTGTTGTACTTTTTTTTTTTTTAATTTAAAAAGTTTACCCTCGAACTGTTCATTTCCGTTGCACAAGTTCAGCCTTTACTGTGTTACCAGTTGGCTTGGGGAGTTAGTGACACAAGATGACTCACATTTAAGGTTTAGTGGTCTAAATGGGTTGTTTTAAATTGACTTTTGGGAGGCAAGAGTCTTCAGGGAACCCATATTGAGGGGCCTACGTTATTAGTCACCTTACAGAAAGTGCAGTGATAAGGGTGGTTTGCTCAGTTCCTAAATGTTGCTCAAACTATGTCCAGGCACTTAAAATAGCTGTTTAGCTATTCAAAGCTACCTTTCTGTGTTCTCTGTGGATTATTATTTGAGATAATAATGAAAGGCTGGCAGTGTATCAGGCACTAATTGGAAGAGAAAAAGGGTATACAGGCGAATTAACAGAAACGGGTGAATCCAGCAATGCTGCCCTTGTTTCTTTGTGGGTGGGTGTATGTGCATTTTCTGTGTATGGAGGTCACATGACAACCTTGTGTGATGGTCATTGAGACTGGATCTCTGCTGCTTTGTGTACCAACCTACCCACCGCATGAGCTTCTGGAGGTTTTCTTGTCTTAACCTCTCTGTCAGAGCACTGAGTTTATAGATGTTCTCTACCATGTATTTCTTCATGTGGGTTTAGGAGATCTGAACTCAGGTCCTCATGCCTGTACAGCAAACGCTTTATACACTGAGTCATCTCTCCCAACTCCAGCCTTCATTTTAATGTATTTTTTTTTTTTGTAGCAAAATATGTCCATGTTTTTATCAGTAGTGTTCATACATCCATGTTTTTATCAGTTGTGTCCAGTAGACAGATCTGTTTTATGGTTTTGCGCCAGTGTCTCACAAATATTTTAATGACATTTTTTCTTCCATGGACTAAATATATATCTTGAAAGCAAGATTATCTACTGTTGCAAACAGCTGGAGGTGCCCTGGATGTTGCTCAGTTGGTTGGGTGCTTGCCTATGTGGCTTTAGGTCCTATGTTCCAACACCAGCACCATAGAAGCAAAGCATGGTGGTGCATGCCTGTAATCACAGCATTCAGGAGGTGGATCTGAAGTTTAAGGTCACTCTTGAGCTACATAGTGAGTGCAAGACCACTCTGGAATAGATACATGAGATTCCGCCCCCTCCCTTTTCCAATAAGAAAGAAAGAAAAGCAGTGACAGTGTAAGCTGGAATCTGGGAGCCTGTTTTGTGTTGCATGCTTGTCATAGTGATGATCATAGGCCAGTGATGAGTTTACTGTGTCAACAGCTATCAATTTTTTCCTTAAGTGAAGGTGAAATGGTGGGCTGCAGGTATAAGTTAGTGAGAAGTGCTTGCTCCGAAAGCATCACATAGCATACACAACAAGGCCCTGAGTTCCACCCCAGGGATTGGGGTGTGTAAAATAATAGGTGAAAATGCCCCTTAGTGGTTTACTATCTAAATGTCAGGGGGTTTTGTACCTTTATTATAGATAAGGTTTAATGTTGGGGTACTACTGTATGAATGGTACAGTCCTCTTTGCTCTTGAGGGGCACAGTCGGAAGACTTAAAGGGCCAGTTGACAACTGCAGACAAGGAAATAGTGCCATTTTAAAAAGGGACAGTGGGGAGGGGATAGAACCAGGCATGTGTGCCTGGGAAGTGGCAAGTAGGAGGTAGTTTGATGGAGAGAGGAGAAAACCTAATTCAGATCCTGGAAGGACTAGATGAAGTTATAAGTAGTTTAGTCTTTTTGTTAGATGAACCAGTGAAGGTTTTTCAAAGGAGGAAAGAAATTGCCCTTAATTCTATTTTAGCAAGATTAAGCTGGCTTTCTTCACTTTTTATGTTATGATCCTAAAGAATTCTAGAGCTTTATACTTCTGGGATGGGGTAAACTTGGGGAATTATATTTTGTTTTTGTTGAGTTATTCCGGGTTTAGATTTTCCTCCTCTAATTGCTGTTCTACATTAGTCTAGCAGATTGGTTGCATTAATTTATGACTTCAAACTAATGTTGTCATAGTTACAGAGCAGATGTTTACTAGATGTCAGGTGAATGCTGCGTACACACTATTTTACACAGTCCTCCTCCCATGAGACCTTAATGTAATCTGCATCCTTTAGTTGAGGGACCTTGTCCAGGCCACTCAGTTACTCCTTGTAAGAGGCAAGGTTGGGTCTCTGTCTGGTTTCAGACAAGTCTTCCCACTGCAGGAGGTGAAAATACATAATTCCTATAGATAATAGATAATCCCTGTAGAAAATAGGTAATCTCTCTTTCTGGTGATACAGTGAAGGAAAGAATTCAAAAGTACTGTGTTACTTTATTAGCTGAATATTTTTGGCATGAAAATACGAAGGACTAGTAGAAAGATCCAAGTTGGTTTTGTTTGATTTAGATTTGTATGCCTGCATGTATGTATGTGTACCACTTCGTTCCTGGTGCCTGCAGAGGGCAGAAAAAGAATGTGGATGCAGATTCAAACTTGTGTTCTCTGGAACAGCAGCAACCAGTGCTATTTAACCATGAGCCATCTTTCCAGCCCCCAAGTTGGTTTTTGGTTTTTTGAAACAGGATTTCTCTGTGTATAGCCTTGGCTGTCCTGAACTCATTTTGTAGACCAGTTTGGCCTCGAACTCACAGAGATCTGCCTGCCTCTGCCTCCCTGAGTGTTGGGATTATAGGCATCCCCAAGTTGGCTTTTAAAGCATTATCATGTTAAGAAAATATTTAAATGTATTGAAAGAAGTAAGTGAGAATGGGGGTGGAGAAATGGCGTAGTGGTTAAGAGTGCTTATTGCTCCCAGTACCACATGGTGTTTCACAACCCCCCAGCCCCATTTCCAGGAGATACAGTGCTCTCTCTTGACTTTTGTTGGGTATGAGGCACAAATGTTGTGCACATACATACATGCATACAGATACTCATACACAAAAAAATAAACCTTTTAAAAAAAATACTATTTAGATAGGATCTCTGTTATGGCAGTTCTGGTACTCAATATGTAGACTAGGCTGGCCTCAGTTTACAGAGATCTGCCTACCTCTGCCTCCTGAGTGCTGGGATTAAGGGAAATAATTTATTGGCATGTGGCCTAATCTGTCTACAGGGCTCTTAAATTGAGTAAATATTAAAAAGATATTATGTAGGTTAAAGGGTGTAGAGGAATGTTGATTCAGAACATGGCTGTTCTGGCAGGAGATCATCCAAAGATCTGTGTGATCCAGCTGGAAAGAGATCACATCCAAAGATCTTCTAGGTCTGTGTGATCTGGCTGTAATACAAGCATGCCTTTAATTCAGGAGACAGAGGCAAGCAGATCTGAGTTTCAGGTAAAGAAAAGCTTAGATCCAGGCATGGTGGTACAAGCCTTTAATCCCAAACAATGAAGGTAAAGTTAGTTTATAGAAGGAAGCATCCTTGTTTGAAAGTGATGTCTAATTGAGTGGCACTAACAGTGACAAATCAGAGAAAGACTTAAAATAGGACACACCCAACTCTCCTATGAAGAAAAAGGAAAGGGAAGCTACTTTAGGGGCAGTACAGAGAGAGAAACAGTTTTACCGGGGCAGTAGTAGAGAGACAGATTGAGGAGAAAGAACTCAAGGGAAGATTGAAGGAGCCAGAAGATTAGAAAAGATTGCTGGAGTTCGTTTGGGGACAAGCAGAGCAAATCAGAGGCTGAGAGAAAAGCCACATAAACGGGAAATTTTGTAAAGTTCTCTTCTCCAGAAGCTTTTCCTCTCAGCAATTAAGTCCTCCCTACATCTTCTGTGGTAGTTAATAGTACAGGGAATAAATGACAACTACTGCTAGTCCTCTCCGTTTATGACAGCTGCTTGCTGTGACTCTCTGAGCTCTTTTCTTTGCATCCACGTATGATGTGTTTTAAAACCCAATTCCACTGTAGAGATGCTAAAGACTGCAGGGTGTGTGTATGTGTGTGGTGTGCGTGTTTGTATATGGGGGAGGGTTTAGAATTGATGTAATATTTGTGTAGTTTTGATTTTTTTTTTTTTTTTTTTACCACTTGCTTTTTTCTGAGACAAGGCCTCACTCTGTAGTCTGGCTGCCCTGACTCACTGTGTAGACCCGTCTGGCCCAGAACTCACAGATCTCCTGTGCTGGGATGAAAGGTGTGCCGTACGTCACGTAGCACTTAGCCTTCATATATAGGTGTTCTGCCTGAATTTATGTCTGTGTACCACATGCATGCCTGATGCCCACAGAGAGCAGAAGAGGACATTGGATCCCCTGGAATTGTAGTTACAGATGGTTATGAACCACCCTCTGGGTGCTGGGAATGGAACCCAGTTCTCTGGAAGAGCAGCCAGTGCCCTTAACCTCTGAGCCAGTTCTTCAGCCCCCCTCGATCCCCCTTTTTAATCAACTCTTGATAATGTCTAGCTTTTTAAATTCTGATGGTAATGGAGTGTTGATATACAGTGATTTTAATTGCATTCTCTTTGATTACTAAAGTTGAATACTCTTAGATGTTTCTTGGCAAGCTCTGTCTTTTGTCTTTTTTGTTTTTTCTCTTATTTATTCATTTATTTATTTACCTATTTATTTATTTATTTATTTGATGTGTTTTTAGACAGGGTTTGTTGTTGTTGTTGTTGTTGTTTAATGTAGCCTTGGCTGTTCTCAAACGCACAGCTTCAAGCTCATAGAGATCCACCTGCCTCTCTGCCTCCTGAGTTCTGGGAGTAAAGGGGTGCACCACTACTCCCTGGCTTTTGTTTTGTTTTGTTGTTTGGTTTCGTGTTCTTACTCTTAAATAATTTTATTTTGATTACCACTGTGTATATAGATGAAACTTGTCCATTATTTATACTTATTTTTTTATCAGTTGGGGGCAATGTCATGACATGTAGTCCGGAGGACACCTTGAGAGAATAGGTTTTTTTCCTTCCACTATGTGGATTCTGGGGACCAAACTCAGGTTGTCATATTATCTGCTGAGCAATCTTGCCATCTGGGTTTTTTGAATTTTGGTAGTTCTTTTTTACTGGAATCAATAAAAACTATATGAATGTATCACGATAGGGGTTATATTATTTAAAGATTGTCATTTTACCAGACCCAGTGTAACACTTTTTTAGTTTTTCAAGACAGGATTTCTTTGTGTATCCTGGCTGTCCTGGAACTCACTCTGTAGACCAGGCTGGCCTCAAACTCAAAGAGATCCACACACCTCTGCCTTCCAAGTCGCTGGAATTAAAGGCATGCGCCACCACCACCCAGCTGACAGATGTATTTTTTCTTAATATAGCTTTAACATAAATAATAATAGTTGTTCAGTAACAACAACAAAATAATAATAATTCAAGCAGGTGTGGTGGCACATGCCTGCAATCCAGTATTTAGGGGCTGAATCAGGAGGACTGAGTTTGAGGCCTGAGCTGCATAAAAGGCCAGAAAGCACCCAGGGCTACGTTCGTAGGACCTGATTTAAAGGAAAAAAACAAAAAAAATGAAGAGCAGGAAGAAGAAGAGAAAATCTATAAAGGATTTGTATTTTAGTACAAATTGAAATTTAATAAATAACAGCCAGGTATGGTGGTACATGCCTATAATCCCAGCACTCTGGGAGGCAGAGACGAGTTCGAGGCCAGCCTACTCTACAAAGCGAGTCCAGGACAGTCAAGGCTGTGTAGAGAAACCTGTCTCAAACAAACAAAATTAATAAATAGCAATCTTAACCAACTGTTTTTATCTTTTGTAGACAGTTATTGACATACTCTGTAGCAAAGCTGGAAACTGTATTTTGCCAATATCAATTGTTTTCTTTAAATTTCTTTTCTTTCAGTAAAAGATGGCAAAGCCTTTCATCCAACTTATGAAGAAAAACTGAAGTTTGTGGCATTATATAAGCAAGTTCTCTTGGGCCCATATAACCCAGACACTTCCCCTGAGGTTGGATTCTTTGATGTATTGGGAAATGATAGAAGGTAACTTTTCTTATTTAGTAGACTTAATAATGATATTAGAAAGAGGTATAATGTGGATTGCTTAAGGTGTATGTAGTTAACTTTTTTTAGCATAACATCTGAATGCACTTCTTAGCTTAGCATAACATCCATTTCGCTTATAGCTTCTAAATCCTACTATAGAAGCTGTGTACTTATCTAGTTATGAACATAAGACAAGTACAATTTCTTCTGACTCTTTCTAATAATATTAAAAGCAACCATTTAGAATACATTCTACTGGGGCTGAAGAGATGGCTCAGCTGTTGAGAGCACTAGCTGCTATTCCAGGGGAACCTGGGTTTGATTCTTAGCACCCACAACTGTCTATAATTTGAGTTTCAGAGTGTCTGATGCCCCCTCTGCCCTCCAAGTACCCCAGGCACCAGGCAAACACATGGTGCACAGATAAATGTGCAGCAAAATAATCATAGACATAAAACTAAAAAAAAAAAAAACTAAAACACTATTGATTTCCTTATTGAGACGTACAGAATTGTGCCAGAAAATGGAGTATTTTTGTTTAGTTCAAGCTAAAATATATAAAGAAAATAATAAAATATAGATTGCTTTTTAACAAGTGTCAATCATCAACATGCTTTTTTATTTTGGATTGCTTATGGCGTCTAATGTGTCAATGTAGGTTTGTTGAAACTAGAGTTCTGAACTTTTTCCTTCTAGTAAAAGCATACTTCATTGAGTATTTTTCATATGTGAGGTTTGATAAAATAATCTCATTCTGGGGCAGGAGAGATGGCTTAGAGACTGGTCACTCTTCCAAAGGACCTGAGTTCAATTCCTAGCAACCACATGGTGGCTTTCAAGCATCTGTAATGGAATCTGATTCCCTCTTCTGCTGTGCATGAAAATGGTGTTCATATACATGAAATAAATAAATCTTAAAAAAAAGAAAGAGAATCTCATTCTGTTAAGGGAAGGAAGGTAACTGTTCTTTTTATTCTTTGTAGGAGAGAATGGGCAGCCCTGGGAAACATGTCCAAAGAGGATGCCATGATAGAGTTTGTAAAGCTTCTAAATAGGTGTTGCCCTCTCCTCTCAGCATATGTTGCATCTCACAGAATAGAGAAGGAAGAGGAAGAAAAAAGAAGGTGATGTTACAGGGCAGGGTGGCATACAGTGCGGGGCCATTGTGCGCTGATGTTTTTGCGGTATGGAGCATATGTTCTAGATCAGATATCTTACTCCATTTTGTTCCTCAGAACTCATGTGAACAGGTAGTCATATAAGTTTGGAGGGAAGCAGGGTTGCTCTTAAAATGAACCACCCATCTTTAGCAGCAGTGACAGTTTTGCATGTGGCTCCTGAGTGCTTGGGCTCCTGAGTGCTGGGATTATACATGTGGACTACCATGCCTGGTAGTCCTATACAATAATAACTTTTGTCCTATACAGTAAGCTTTTAACAAGCTCAGCCGTGATTCATCCACTCCTTTCCCCAGTCCCATTCTCTAGTCTGACATACATGCTTCTGTCTTCTAGAGTAATTCCTATCCCATTTTTGTGTTTTTTAGCTGTGCTGCATGGAAATGCATATTGGCTTTGGATCCTAAATAGCTTATTATTTCCAGCATTTGGAGTAGATACTACTGAGCTCACTGTGTTTCTGAGATTCTCTGTTGTCGTTATGAATTAGATCTTAGCTTGGCATGGTGCCACACAGCCATCTTGTGCCTCTCCTCGTTATTATATTGAGGGGTGGGTTTGTTTGTTTTATTTTGGTTTTTCAAGACAAGGTTTCTCTGTGTGGCCTTGGCTGTCCTGGAACTTATTCTGTAGACCAGGCTGGCTTTGAACTCTGAGGTCCGCCTGTCTCTGCCTCTCAATTGCTGGAATTAAAGGCATGTTGTAACCACACCTTGTACGCCCAGTCCGTTTTTTAAAGATAGGGTTTTACTGTATATTTCTGGCTGGATTAGAACTAAGAGATCTACCTGCCTCTGCCTCCCTGGTTTTGAGAACTACAATGCCAGGCTAAGACTTGATACTTACTGAAAACGGAATAACATAGAAAATTGATTTTTATACTATAGTACGTTGTTGAATGAGATGCAATGTCTTGGAAAGTTGCCTTTTTTGATTCTTGCTTACTTTTATCTTGTTTTTCATTAAAGACTGGTCACCCATCTAATAATTATTCTTGATGTAGTCATGTATGTTATGAAATGGACTCCATATTTTAAATCTTCCATATGGAAGTTTGTGTTTCAAATTTTGACAGATTGCTATGCTCTGAAAAGATTTCATTTCTGAAAGGAAATCTAAATGATTTAGAAGTAAGATTTACTGTGCAGAGTTCATTGTCTTTGCTCTGAACCTTGTAGAAAGGCGGAGGAGGAGCGAAGGCAGCGGGAAGAGGAAGAACGAGAACGTCTGCAAAAGGAAGAAGAGAAGCGGAAGCGAGAAGAGGAGGAACGACTCCGGCGGGAGGAAGAAGAGAGGCGGCGAATAGAAGAAGAGAGGCTTCGGCTGGAGCAGCAAAAGTGAGCTTGTTGCTTGGGTTTTATTCAAAAGTGAGAACTAGGCTGCTACCCTGTTGTCCTGGGTTTTTGCGTGTGTGTCTTAGAAAGTTCCTGTAACTGTGCTTGCAAGGTAGACTTGTGTTGCTTCTTTCTCATTTTTACCAGTGATTTGTGTTTCTTTTGTCAGAAAATAATATGTTGAAATTTGGAGTTAGCTTGTAAAACCTAGAGACTAGAGGCAGCAGTTGAGGTTGCTCAGTTGTTTTGTCTTGCGTCCAGTGTATTATGTACGCAGCGTTCTGTGTGCATGTGTGCTGCAGGTCAGAAGAGGGCACCAGATCTCATCATAGATAGTGAGCCACCGTGTGGTTGCTGGGGATTGAAGTAAGGCCCTCTTGAGAGCAGCCAGTGCTCTTAACCTCTGAGCCATCTCTCCAGCCTCCTGTCTCTGCATTCTTACTGCTACCTACAGCTTCTGTCTACTTTGTCTTACACAAGGCTGTCTCACTTGGAATTTTGTGATCTATTTTCCATGTGTCTGAGAGACCTACTAGAATCTGAGACCTGGTTACAAATTCTGAGGACATAGAGCCTGTTAACCCAGTGTATATCAGGTAGCTGTTCCCAGACCTAGTATAGGACATGAGAGCTGAAACTTCCTTTAGCTGCTGCCTCGAAAGGCCTGGCTTTTCAAAGGGCAGCTGGAGGTATAAAGAGGAAAACACATAGAAGACCTGGGATTCCTGGGGTGGCATAGCGGAAAAATTAAGCCAGAGAACTTGAGATACATTGATCTCTCTTCACTGTTTCTAGCTAGTTTCTCAGAACAACCTGTAGTGGTTGCTAGCCTCAAAGTAACCCATGGCTTCATGCTGCTTCAAAGCAAAAAAATAAAACATTTTTTAAAGATTTATTTATTATGTACACAGTGTTCTGTCTGCATGTACACCTGGACGCGAGAAGAGATCACCAGATTTCATTATAGATTGTTGTGAGCCACCGTGTCATTGCTGGGAATTGAACTCAGGATCTTTGGAAGACCAACCAGTACTCTTAACCTCTGAGCCATGTCTCCAGCCCTCAGAGCAAAAATTTTTTTTCTTTATTAATTACACTTTATTCATTTTTTATCCCCCCTGTTCCCTCCCTCCTCCCGTTCCAATCCCTTTCTTCCTCCACCCTCTGCATGCATGCCCCTCCCCAAGTCCACTGATAGGGGAGGTCTTCTTTTCCTTCCTTCTGATCCTAGTCAATTAGGTCTCATCAGGAGTGGCTGCATTGTCTTCTTCTGTGGCCTGGTAGTGCTGCTCCCCCCTTAGGGGGAGGTAATTAAAGAGCAGGCCAATCAGTTCTTGTCAGAGACAGTCCCTGTTCCTATTACAGTGGAACCCACTTGGATACTGAACTGCTGTGGGCTACATCTGTGCAGGGGTCTTTGGTTATCTCGATGCATAGTCCTTGGTTGGAGTATCAGTCTCAGGAAAGACCCCTGTGCTCAGATTTTTTGGTTCTGTTGCTCTCCTTGTGGAGTTCCTGTCCTCTCCAGATCTTACTGTTTCCCACTTCTTTTCTAAGATTCCCTGCACTCTGCCCAAAGGTTGCCCATAAGTCTCAGCATCTACATTGATAGTCTGCAGGGCAGAGCTTTTTAGAGGTCCTCTGTGTCAGGCTCCTGACTTGTTCCCTCCAGAGCAAAATTTTTAATGGCATTCTCTTTTGGATTTGAGTTGAAAACCTTAGATGAGCCCAGTGCCGCACTTTAGTGAGGAGTCTGTGTGGTTTTTGCTTTATTTATCTGTTTCTTAATAGATAGATTTGAAGTTTTTGATAAGTAGTTACAGAGCAGCTTTGAATCATGTAGTTTTCTTTGAAAGAAAACAAAAGTAATTGTAATAATTCAATAAAAAATTGCTATCTCCAAACAAGGTGCAGTGATGTACAGCTGTGATTTCAGCACTTCAGAGACTGAGTCCGAAACAGCCTGGCTGTGTAATATGAGCCCATGGGGGGATGAGTAAAGGAAGCAGCATGACCTGCTACTGTTACCTTCAGTGCTTCTGCATAAAAGCACATTTAAATAAAAGGTGACAGACCTTCAGGTTGTCAGTGGTTTTATTCATCCTTAACAGAGCCTGTAGTAGCATCTGTGCTGTTCTGGCATGTTTAGGTAGAGAAACTTTACCCAGAGTCAAGTGCCCATCCATGCCCAGTGGCGGTCCATGTCTTTAGCATCGGGTGAATTAGTGCTGTCTGCCCCAGACTGTCTGTGTTTGAGATCTGGCTTTTGAATCTAGCTACAGTAGAATCTTGGGCAATTACTGAACAACCTTATAGTGATGTCAAAGACTAAGTGTGTTGGTACATGTAAATGCTTTAAACAGTGCAAGACACACAGCACAGTAAATTGTTAATTACGAGGATGTTGATGATGGTGATGTACATAGTATTCTCCATTCCAACTTTTCTTGAAAAACCTAAGTAAAAAATTAGAGGTCAGATTTTTTTCCTTAAATATTCTGGTTCTGGAACATACTCTTTTTGGTATATTTTTTTAGCTTAGTCATTTTAAGCTATAAGCTATAAAAATAAACAAGAACATTTTATTTTGTTATGAATGGTCTCCTGTCATTAGACTGTCATGTATTTATTAATGTTTCCAGGCAGCAGATAATGGCAGCTTTAAACTCGCAGACTGCCGTGCAATTCCAGCAGTATGCAGCCCAGCAGTATCCAGGGAACTATGAGCAGCAGCAGATTCTCATCCGCCAGCTGCAGGAGCAGCACTACCAGCAGTACATGCAACAGTTGTATCAAGTCCAGCTTGCACAGCAACAGGTATGCCTGCAGCTGGAGAGAACGTGTTGTGTTTCCATGGCATTTAGGTTCTTTCCTAACAGTGGTGAATGAATTTTGCATTAGCTAGCCTAAGGTATAAAGTAACTCTTTGGCTAATCATTTAAGTAGTCTTCTTAGCATTGTGTTGGCAGTTACAAAAGAAAGTACAAGATCTTGAATGAAGGTCAGAGGATGAATTTCTATATTGTTACAAGGGTGTGTGGGAGTTGTATAAGTCTAGTCATGAGTCTGGTATGGCCTGTAACAGTGTTCCTGGAACTGTGAGGACCTGGGTAGCTAGTCTTAGTAGGAATATCCTTCAGGCAGAACGTGTACTGGTCAGGAACAAACAGTTTAAAGGAGTGGATCCGTTTAAAGGAGTGGATTCCCTTCCCGTAAGGTGACAGGCTGGTTCCTCAGAGCTTGACCAGATCCTCCTTCAAAATTCCATTCCTAAATATTTGCTTCAACATTTGGGTAGTTTGAGCTGGAGGCTCACAACCAAAAATACCAGAGAAAATGGTTTAACTGAAAGACATGGAGAGAGTCTGGTACTTGGATTCTGTCCTGGCTCTGCCATTATCATTTGACTTTCTGACATGTTACTAGCTCTGATTTCTTGCTTTTTCTCTGTTCTGTGTGAATAAGACACAGGATAGGTTCCTAACCTCACAGGGTTATAAAAGCAAGAGCAGTTAATAGCTAGACTGATGGTGTAAACCTGTAATACCAACTGCCCAGGTGGCTGAGAGTTCAGGGTAGTTGAGCAGCTTTGAAGGACTCCATCTCCAAGTAAAAAAGGGAGTTGAGTGGAACAGGAGGAGACATATCTCTGTGAGTTCGAGGCCAGCCTGGTCTACAGAGCAAGTTCCAGGACAGCTAGGGCTACACAGAGAAACCCTGTCTTGGGGAATAAAGAAAAAAGAAAGAGGTTTTATAAAACCCATGAGAGGAAGCATCGTTTTTGATAGATGCTACTCTCTGTAGCCTTTTTCTACTTTAGTATATTAACTTCCTTTTCCTATTTTTGCTTAGTTGATAAGTATTGAGATTGCTGTCATATACTGTTCTGTTTATAGGCTGCTGTCACTTTATGAGGAGAAAGTTGTTCTGGTAAGATAAATCCGAGAAATGGAATCAGAAGTAGAAGTTGGTATTAGTATGATGAAATGCTATCTAATTGGTTGCTTCTGAGAATAGATAATAATAGGCTACCTGAGAAACAGCCTCACCGTTTCATTACCACTCAAGTTCTTTTTTTAACAGTTACTAATGAATTTTACATAAGGGGAAGGAAGAAACAGAATCTTATTACTCTGAAGTATTAACTTTTATGTAAATACTGAACAACGCTGTATGCTTGTTCTTCTGTGGATATAGTTGTAGTTGCCTAGATGTCTGTTGCCTATCTGTTCCTGTATGTTTTTGCTTTTGTTCTTTGTTGGGGATTGTTTTGTTTTTTGTTTTTTGGTGGCTTGTTTATTTGTTTGTTTGTTTTTGAGACGGGTTCTCTGTGTAGCAGCTCTGTCTGTCTGGGAACCCTGCAGACGGGGCTAGCCTTCAAACTCAAGATCCGCCTGCCTCTGCTCCCTGCATTTGGGGATTAAGGGTGTGCACCACCTCAAACCCTATCTCTCAGTGACTGGGATTACAAGCATGTACCACATCAGACTTTCTTGCGCTTTTAAAACTCTTCCCAAATTACATGTTTTTTGTTCTTAAAAAAGAGAGTTGTATAAGTAATTGCAGCCTGTTGCATCTAATAAAAAAAAGTCCTGGGCTGTGAGTTCCAGAGAAGGGAGTTTATTGATTTTACTGGAGAGTTTTAAAATTAGCTCCAAGAATGCCTTCTCCTCCTTCACCATCATGTGATGTTTTGAATTTACTGACTTGTTTTGGTTGTATGCATTTTCTGAATAGCTGCTGCTTTTTTCTTTGAAGTGATTTAGAATCCAAGCCTTAGAGTATGTTTTAAAATTTTGTGTTTTATGTAGTGGCAGAGAGAGGTGTTAAACCCAGCACTTCAGAAGCAGAGACAGAGAGGCGGAGGCAGGAGGCAAGAGGGCAGAGGCTGCTGGATCTGTGAGTTCCAGGCCAGTCTAGTCTATACAGATTATTCAAGGTCAGCCAAGGTTGCATAGTGAGACTTTGTGTGTGTGTCAGTGTGTGTGTGTGTGTGTGTGTAAAAGGTAGATTCCCCACCTCCCAAGACAGGGTCTTGAAAAACAGATAGATTAGATTAGATTAATAGATAGATAGATAGATAGATAGATAGATAGATAGATAGATGGATAGTTGATTGTTGATTGGTAGGGGGATGATCCTCCCCCCTTTGCTGAATACTGGGGTTAAAAGTATGCACCACTACCATCTGACACAATTGTTTATATAGTTTAAAAGTAGGCAAATCAGCTGGGAGGTAGTGGTGCAGGCCTTTAATCCCAACATTTGGGAGCCAGAACAAGTGAATCTTGGAGTTCAAGGCCGGCCTGGTCTACAGAGCAAGTGCCAGGGCTATTCAGAGAAACCTTGTTTTGTTTTGTTTTGTTTTGTTTTGGGGGGGGAGGTAGGCAAAGAAAACTGAAAATACTGTGGTGAAGGTATCTAGAGGAGAATACTAGAGAGGATTCTGGGATAAATTAATAATTTCTTGTTCTGGGTGATGGTTGTATGGATATGTTTGATACATGAAAATTGATTAAGCTATATACTTTATAATTTGCACACTTCTATTTAAAATTGGGTCTCATGTAGTCTAGGCTTGCCTCAGACTTACTATGCAGCCAAGACTGACATTGATCATCATATCTTTCTACTTCTATAGAGTGCTGGGATTACAGGCTTAATCTTTCTCCATGTATATTAGGATTCAATTTTAGTTCCTCCAAAAGTTAATAGGGTGTTGGAGAAATGGCTCACTGGATAAGAGCATGTATTAATCTTGCAGTTTCTAGCCCTCACGTTACATAGCTCACAAACTGCCTGTAACTCTCCATCTGGGGGATCAAACACCCTATCGTGGGCTTCTGCAGGCACCTATACTACACGTACATACCCACATACATACATGTAGTTAAAAGTAAAATAATTGGGGCGGGGTGAGGCAGGGTTTCTCTGTGTAGCCTTGGCTGTCCTGGACTCTCTGTGTATACCAGGCTGGCCTCAAAGTACTGGGATTAAAGGTGTTCACCAACATGCCCACCTTTACAAAATGGGTTTTAAAGCAGCATTAATCCCTGCTCCCATCTTGATTTGGTGTTCTTTAGGTTAAAGGTGTTTTGTGTTTTTTTTTTTTTTTACTCTCCCATTTTGAGTCAGGGCATATCAAAAAACATGTTACTTATTTTATGTGTGTGTGCAGAGGAGACGGTTGCCCTTGCCATGGTATGCATGTAGACCTGCTGGAGCCAGTTTTGTTTTTCCATCATATGGGTTCCCGAGATGAAACTTGGGTCAGCAGGCTTGCCAGCAAGCACTCTTACACGTGTTACCCTAGATTCATTTCTGTTGTGATAAAACACCCTGACAGGGTTACATTTAAGGGAGAAAGAATTTACTTTAGCTCACAATTCCAAGTCATAGTCATCACTTTGGGAACGTCACAGCAGCAGGACATTGAGACAGCTTATCACATCACCTCCACAGTTAAGAGCAGAGGGGAATGAATGCATAGATGCTACTTTCAGCTGGGTTTCTCCACTCCCATAGTTCAAGACCCCTGCCCAGGGAGTGGTGCTGCCTGCAATGGGCTGCATCACATCAACTGATGTTATAAAGACAGTCTCACAGACATTTCCACAGGCCAGGCCAGTGTAACCAGAAATTCCCTGAGACTTTCTCTCCAGCAGATTCTAGGTTGTATCAAGTTGATGATTAAAGCTAACTTGTCATCTTGCCAACCATTGGGGATACTTTTTTTTTTCTGGAAGATTTATTTATGTGTATGAGTGTTTCACCTGGATGTAAGTCTGTGCACGTATACGTCCTGGAACTTGAATGGCAGGTGCTTGTGAGCCAGGATGCTGGAAACTGAACCTGGGTCTTCCGTGAGAATAGTCAGTGCTCTTAGCCACTGAACTCTCTTCAGCTTCTACAGTCTAAATACATACTAACTTGATAGTTTACATGCTGAGGAATGACAGCAGAAAGTATTATGTCTTTTTTTTCCGTAAGTAAGCTATTGTATTTTTGTAAGTACAGAAAACTTTGTATGTGCAGTAGAACACACTGCAGTTTGTAACATAAAACAATCTTAAATTTGAGCCAAGGTGTATGTATCATTGGTATTGTATGTCAATACAGCCCTTGGCGAAGTATATGTGTTGTGTGTTCAGAACCAAGACTTTTTGAGAGTTGCCTTGATGCATCTGAGTAGAGCAGTGTCAGAAACACCTCCGATTAATTATACTCTAATTTTGAATGAGTTTGTATTCCGTGTACATTCAGGAACAGGCAGATTTCACGCCTGTATGGATTTGTAACCCAGTTTAAAAAGGTGGGTGCTGGGCAAGTGCTTTCCCACTGAGAGCTGTGTTCCCAGTCCTCTCTTTGTATCTTGAGACAGGATTTCACTAAGCTGCCCAGGCTTACATTTAGTATCTTAACCTGTTCTTAAACTTGTAATCTTCCTGCCTCAGCCTTTTAAGTATGTGAAATCACTGGCTTAGGTCAGTGAACCTAGCAAATTTCTTTTCTTTGTACTTCTCTTCCCTGCATTGCTATGAAGATCAGTTTAGCTTTAATTAAGCTTGAGGTCCTGCTGCCTCAGCTCCTAAATGTTGACATTATAGGTGTGCAGTACTGTACCCAGACCAGGATAACATTTAAGTGAGAAAATATTTTGACCGCTAACTTCGTTATTAAAATCCTTAACTCTTAGATCAGTGGGGTCTTTTTTGTTTGTTTGTTTGTTGTTTAAGACAGGTTTTGTGTGGTTCTGGCTGTCCTGGAATTTACTATGTAAACAAGGCTGACATGGAACTTAACAGAGATCCACCTGCCTCTACCTCCCAAGTGCTGAGGTTAAAGGCCTGCGCTGCCACCACCACCCAGCTAGATCAGTGTTTCTTTACAACTTGATTGATAGTTTTATGAAATTTTAGACTGGATATGGTGGCACATTCCTTCTCAGCACTCGGGAGGCACGTACAAGTGGCAGCCTGGGATAATGAAGCCCAATCTCAAAAACAAAACAAGCAAACAAAAAACTAAAAATACACACACATATAATACATACATTCATGAATGCATACATATATACATATATACCTACAAAAGTTTTTTGGTTTTTGGAGCCGAGGGTAGATGAGCATCTGCTGGAGCTAATATTAGGCTCTGGATTTGGTCTCTAACACCATAAAACCTAAATTAATTTTTTTTTAAATTTGTGAACTGTGAATATTTATTTTTGTCTATGTTAGAATAGTTGTTCATATGAAGGTTTTGTTTGTTACTTTAGACATCTGTCAAAATCACCAATTATAGCTTCTGTTTTTGTGAATTTTCTGGGACCATTTGTTTCGTTGAAGTATAATTTTCCTAATTTTGTTTTCTTTATTTTTTTCACCTTGGCCTCTTGAGTGTTTTGCTGGGCACAAGCAAAACAGCATATTCAGCATACCCAGTTGTGTAGTTTGAAAGACTACACATTGTGTAGCCCTGGTTGGCCTGGTACACTGTAAACCAGACTAGCCTCAAACTCACAGAGATCTGTCTGACTTTGCCTCTTGAGGGCTGGGTTAATAGTATGCACCATCATGCCCTGCCTATGGTTGAATTTTAGTAAAAATGAAACAAAATATATTCTTCTGTTCAGTTTTAAGAATATCTATCACTGACGGGCATGGTGGACATGCTCTTAATTTCAACACTCAGGAGGCAGTGGTATGTTAGTATACTTAATTTTGACTTTAGTAATTTTATCTGAGTTGATTGTTTAATCATGTTTAGCTGTCAGTTGGTGTTACTAATATTTATTACAGATGTGATAAAAACTGGTAAAAGTTGATGAGTAATTTCTTTGAATGCTTTAGTGTGGAGCAAACAGTGTCAGACTTCGCTCCTATGCAAACGTTAGCCTTTCTGGAAGAGAATCTTAATGTTTTTCTCATTTTGTAGGCAGCATTACAGAAGCAACAAGAAGTAGTAGTGGCTGGGGCTTCATTGCCTACATCATCAAAAGTGAGCACAACTGGAGCAAGTGAAATGACGTCAGTTAACGGACAGGCCAAAACCCACACTGACAGTTCTGAAAAAGAACTTGAGCCAGAAGCTGCAGAAGAAGCCTTGGAAAATGGACCAAAAGGTAGTGGTTTATTTAGCACATATATTTGTCCATCCAGATGTCATTCTTTAAATATCATGAAAAGCAAAAACCAGGAAGATGAGCTGACTAGCCTCAGAAGGCACTTAGATGTGTGAGTCCAGCACTCCTTTTCTCTCTGAGTCTGATGCCTCTGATGACACAGACATAGACGCTCAGGGCTGGAGCTGGAGCTCAGTTGAGAGAGAGCAGTTGCTTAGCTTTCACAAAGCTCTGGGTTCAGTTCGACACACCACATGAAACTGGGGGTGGTGTTACATGCCTGCTATCCCAGAGAGATTTGTCACCTTAGACATCTGACGAATTTACTAATTACAGCTTCTGTTTTTGTGACACTTCTAACTATTTTTTTCTTTGAAGTATAATTTTCCTAATTTCGATTTTCAGCATTTGAAGGTGAGGATGGGGAGGTTCAATGGTTTTTTTTGTTTTTCTTTTTTCTTGCCTCTACTTCAGCCTCTTGAGTGTACAAGCATACTTAAATAGAAGATTCCTGAAACCCATTCTGTCCTCCCTTCCTTTCTAGAACAAGTAACAGAAAAATAGCTTCAGAAAAGATCTTTTTAAGTCTTACCAAGAGTTTATACCACAGTTTCACATTTACTTACTTACTCTGTGATTATGTGTGCACACAGAGAGGTCAAAAGACAACTTGCAGTTTGGCTCTTTCCCTCTACTGTGTAGATTTTCGTGAAGAGCCTTGAGTGATTAAGCTTGGTAGCAAGTGCCTTTACCTGCTGAGGCATCTCATTGGCGTTTTGTCTGTTGTTTTGTTTGTTTTTCTTTTCTTTTTTTGAGATAGGATTTCACTATGTAGCCCTGGCTTGCCTCCAACTCAGAGAGCTCTGTCTCTCTATGCCACCAAAGTGAGTGCTGGGACTAAAGGCGTGTGCCACCACAACTTTTTTTTTTTTGAGACAGCTCAGGATGGCCTTAAACTCACTATAGAGCTGAGGATGACTCTGAACTCTTGATTCTAGTTTATGTAGTGCTAGTGATTGAACCCAGGGATTTGTGAGTTCCAGGCAAGCACTCGACTGAGCTACATCCTCAGCCTTACCAGTGTTCGCAAATGAGAGGAAATATTTTTGTTAGCGAATCTAACTAACGTAACTGGAAAAGCTGCTGAGAGGTCTGCAGTACACATGAATACTGCTCGGTAGCAAGATACTGTCCTTTCTCCGTGCGTTTCTCCGGTGGTTCTATTGTCTAGGATTTCCTGTTTTCTTAGCTCTCTCCAGAAAAGCTCTTAGAACTTTAAGGCACCCAGAGGTTAAGACTTTTCAACAGATAGGATGAGATAAAAGCAGAATGTTAGGAAAAAATCACTTGTAAGATTCCATTTTATTGAAGAGCTATGATGGCCTCTTAGTACCTGTGTGACCTTCTTAGATATTATAATAACTGGAGAGGCTTTTCTGTTTCCCTCCATCCTTGGTCTAAGCTAACCACATTGCCCTTGTGTCAGAACACAGGTAGCTCAATGCAGATATTCTCTGTAAAAACCTTTTCTCTCAGCTTTTGTAAATCCTGTTGCCTTTAGAATCTCTTCCAGTGATTGCAGCTCCATCCATGTGGACAAGACCCCAGATCAAAGACTTTAAAGAGAAGATTCGGCAGGACGCGGATTCTGTGATCACAGTGCGCCGAGGAGAAGTAGTCACTGTTCGAGTCCCCACTCATGAAGAAGGATCCTACCTCTTTTGGGAATTTGCTACAGACAGTTATGACATTGGGTTTGGGGTTTATTTTGAATGGACAGACTCTCCAAACGCTGCTGTCAGTGTGCATGTCAGTGAGTCCAGTGACGATGAGGAGGAGGAGGAAGGTAGGCCTTGCTCAGTAGCTGCTGCATTGTGTGTGTGTGATTCCACCTTATGCTTTCTGATGAACACTTGATGGACAGGGGATACTCTGTACAGTAGTGGGATGCCGCTGAACTGGCTCTGAGAAAGCCACTGTCTCACAAAGAAGGCCCTGAATGTGAATTTCTCTAAAAAGTCTAAAAAGTTGATAGCAGTAGGTTATTTTAATAGTTTCTGAATGTTGTTTTACTTTCAGCCTTGTATATTGGAAAACTTAAGTATGTGAAGTCACTTTGAGGTTTGTTGTTTGTTCTTGAGACGGGACCTTACTTTGTTTCCTCGCCTGGTCTTCAACTGTTGGACTCAAGCAGTCCTCTACCTCAACCTCCCTAGTTAGCTGGGACTATCAGTATATGCCACCATGCTCCAGTTTGAAAAGGTTTAAAAGAGCAAGTATGAATCCTTGTCAACAAAGGAATTTATGTTTCTGATAATAGCTTTTTTGTTTGTTTTAAAGACAGCATCCTCCTCTGTGAGTCCAGGCCAGCCTGGTCTACAAAGAGAGTTCCAGGACAGCCAGGGCTACACAGGAAATCTTGTCTTGAAAAACAGAACACAAAATCAAAGACAGGATTCTCTTGTTTCAGTCCCAAGTGCTGAGATTATAGGTGTGACCCACCATCAGAGCTGGCTTTTTCCTGTTATGTTTGCTTTTTTGTTTGTTTTTGAGAAGATATGGGACAGGGTTTCATGTAGCTTACATTGGCCTTTAATGCGTATATAGTCAAGAATGTCCTTAAACTTCTGATCTTCATGTCTCTGCCTCTGCCTCCCAAATGCTGGGTAAAATGTATGTAGCCAGGTGTGGTGGCCCAGAGGAAGAGGCAGAGACAGGTGGATCTCTGTAAGTTGGAGGCCCATCTGGTTCACATAGAGAATGTCAGGACATCCAGGCTATTACACAGAGAAACCCTGACTTAAAACAAAAACAAGGGGCTGGAGAGGTGGCTCAGTGGTTAAGAGCACTGGCTGCTCTTCCAGAGGTCCTGAGTTCAATTCCCAGCACCCACATGGTGGCTCATGACCATCTGTAGTGAGATCTGCTGTCTTCTTCTGGAGTGCAGGTGTACATGCAGGCAGAACATTGTATACATAATAAATAAATCTCTTTAAAAAAAAACAAAAACAAAAGTAACAGCAACCAAAAAGTAGTGTGTAAATAAATCATGAAAATTCACCAGAGTAGCTCACTTAAGATAAATTTTAGTCATGTTTTGTCTTTGGAAACCACTGTTTTACAAGGGTGTGACTTCATTCCTCTCAGACAGAATCGGTTTTGAAAGATCTTAGTAAATTATCTTGTTCTAAGATTAAGTTAAAAGATATATTGATCTTGAGCAGCTGTTCTCCTTGATTTTGTTAGGTGGAAAAACTAGAACTTGGGCCATTTAAATACAAGCCAAGTAAGCTAGATTGAAACTGACACAGGTACTGTGGTGCAGCCTGTGAGAATGGAAGAGCATCTTGGCTCCATTTTTCAGGGCTAACTGACCTGTCAGGTGTCTCAGAAGAAGTCCTGTTCTTGAGAAGACTGCTGGAGTGTTTCATGACAATGGTACTAAAACAGGTCTAAGAACTGTTTTTTGGAAATGCATGGAATGGACATGAGTCCATTTGACTTTAAAAATAGACCATGCCTTAATCACATTGCCACACTTTGACACCACATATGGGAGCACGTAAAGAGACCATAAGCGCTTCTTGAAATTCATTTAAGATGTAGTTTAATAAGTACAATTTTGTACTTGTCAGTCTGTTATTCAGCTCCAAAGACAAGTTTTGTTCTGTACTATTTTCTATAAGAACCAGCAGAGTGTCCCAGGAATTTCAGTACATCATGCAGACTTACTGTCACTCCAGAAGATTAAAATCCTTAATTATAACACAGGTCCAGGTTTGACCTGGTAAATATCAAAACATGTACTGCTTTCTTTTGCATGACTTTTTTGTTTGTTTTGTTTTTAAGACAGGGTTTCTCTATATAGCTCTGGCTGTCTTGGAACTTAAGTGATCCACCTGCCTTTGTCTCCCAAGTGCTGGTATTGAAGGCGTGCATCACCACTGCATGGCTTGTTTTTAAGATTTTTAAAGACTGACTTTTTGTTTTATGTGAATGAATGTTTTGCCTACATGTATGTTTGTGTATTTGTATACCATATGCATGTCTGATAACCCAGAGGTCAAAAAAGTGTGTCAGATCTTCTGGAACTGGAGTTACAAAGAATGGCGAGCTACCATGTGGGTGCTGGGAACAGAACTTTGGCCCTCCCCAATAGCAAGTTAACTGAGCCAATTCCAGGGCTTTGGCATTTTGTTTTTAACAATGTTTATTCCTAAGGACTAGCAGCAAAGTGAGACATTTCCCATAATACTCACCAAAACCAAAAATAGGAGGAGTGGTTAAGGAAAGGTAAAATCTGAAAGTTTAGCTGGGTGCCACCACCTGCATTCCAGTAGTGCCATAGTAACGCTTGCCAGCGGCTAACCCCGGGCTCACCTTTCTCATACAGCAGAGACTCATTTGAGGCCAGCCTGGTGTGCAAAGTGAGTCCAGGATAGCCAAGGTTACACAGAAGGGGAAAAAAAGTCTTACTGAGGAATATTTTCAGTGGTTGGCTCTGGCTCTATGTGATTGCTCCCATCTGTAATCTTAGCACTAAGGAGGCTCAGGTTGAAAGATCATTATGTGTTTGAGGCTATATAATGAGTTGCAGGTCAGCCCAGGCTGTTAAGAGAGACTGTGTCTCAAAAACTAAGGAGAAAGGGCTAGAGAGATGACTCAGCGGTTAACAGCATTCCCTCCTGCAGAAAACCAAGGCTTGATTCTAGTTGTTTTTAATTATAGTCCCAGAAGAACAAGTGTCCTCTTCTGGCCTCTGCAGACACCAGACATACACTCTGTGCACATACATACATGCAGGTAAAAAGCCCATGCACATAAAATGAGTCTAAAAAAAGTAGCCAAGTGGTGGTGGCACACGCCTTTAATCCCAATGCTTGGGAGGCAGAGGCAGGTTGGATCTCTATGAGTTTGAGGCATCCTGGTCCACAGAGCAAGTTCCAAGATAGCCAAGGGTACAAAGAGAAACCCTGTCTTGAAAAAATTTTTAAAATAAAAATAAAGTAAGAAGGAAGAAAAGAAATTGCTATGCTCTGCAGCTTGGTTGATTTTCTCCTATCTTACCCATTAGAGATTTTTTTTTTTTTTTTTTTTAAAGAAAATTACTTCCTCCTTCTGTTCTGAACTCCTAGCTGATAAGTTTGGGGGTTGTTGACATTGGGTCAGTAACTGATCAAAGAGGCTGGAGTGATGGCTCAGGTACTTACTGTTCTTGCAGAAGATCAGGTTCAGTTCCCAGCTCTGATGTGGTGGCTCAGAACTGCCTGCAACTTCAGGGGTCTGACAGCTCCTTCTGGCCTCCTCACACACCTGTTTGTATATGGTATACAAAAGGAAATTTTAAGGTTTAGAGGAAGAGAGCTGGTAAAACATAGCTTTTCCCTTTAGCTGTGCTGTTTGTCCCTCAAAGGGAAGGTAGCATGGCCTACCTGTATACCAGTTCTAAAGACTTATCCATTGAAATCTCCACGTGAACAGAAATAATGAGATTTTACTAATTCTAAGACTTGTTCCACTGAGAATGAGCCTGTATGGAGACTTAGCTCACTGGTACATTTGTGCCTGTGAGTTACATGATGACTGTGCGCCGTTGATATGTCCATATATCCACTGTGTAGTCCATGGAAGAAAATTCCAGGGTGGTAGAGAGGGCTATGCAGCCTTGGTTGGTCTGGATCTCACTTTGTAGACCAGGCTAGCTAGCCTTGAACATTCAGTTATTCTTTCTGCTACTGCCCTCTACCCCCAGCTGCATATAAAATGTGTACCATCACACCCAGCTAAAAACTGAGATTGTTGTCTATTTGGAAGTTTGTTTTTTCTTGCTTAGGTTTGGACAGGTGGGTAGAATTTGTTTTCTCTGAGGAAACAGGGCTGACAACCCAAACTTTGCTGCAGTGCTCCACTTCATTGTTTTTTTTATGTCCCAGTGGCTTGCTTGCATTGGTGAAAGATGGAGCTGGAGTGCTCAGTGGTTAAGAGCACTCAGTGCCTTCCAGGGGACCCACCACAGTCCCCAGCAGCCATGCCCTGGCCCACAAGCTCCAGCTCCAGGAGAGCTGATGCCCCGCTTATGCCTTCTGTACTTACATGACATAAATTTACAGATACATACACACATACACTCATATACATACATGTACACACACATATAAATTAAAGTTTAAAAATGTTTTTAATGTTTGAAAGGCACATTACTTATAATCTTTAGTTCTGTGGATGTAACAAAAGTGGCTCTTGAATTAATGACCCAGTTTGTTTCTTAGATATCTTTATAGGCATTTTAAATGACTCAGTAACCCTCATTTGTAAATAAAAGACTTTTTATTAAAGATTGATTTTTATTTGTGGAAGTATGTGTCTATGGAAACCAGAAGAAGGTGTCAGAGTGCTGCAGTCAGAACCTGATGTGGATGCTGGGAACCAAATGTATATCCCTGAAGTGTAGCAAGCACTCCTAACACTGAGCTTTCTCTCCAGCCCAGCATAAATAGCATGTAATTGAAGGCATTGCTGTAGTAAAGCAAATTTTATTTGAGTCTTCTTTATGGGTACTGGGTTTTTTTGTTTTGTTTTTGAGATGGGTTTCATTATGTAGCTCTGGCTGCTGTGTAACAGAATGGCCTTGAATCCACAGTAATAACTCTTCATCTTCCTCCTGCTAGGATTACAGGTCAAGCCACCACACCTGTTTTTGGTTTTTTGACCTTTTCAATCAGGATTTAACACCTGGCTCAGACTCCTCATACTCAGTGTGTAGCTTAGGTTGGCCTTGAATTTTTGACAGTCCTTCCTCAGTTTCCTTCATGCTGGGATATCCATGTGGGACATCATATGTGGGTCTCCTTTACTTTTTTTTTTTTTTTTAAGCTTTTTAAAATTTAGGCTCCCCACCCCTACCCAAGGTTTCTCTGTGTAGCACTGGCTGTCCTGGAACTCTCTGTGTAGATCAGACTGACCTCAAACTTGTAGAGATCTGTCTGCCTCTGTCTCCCTAGTGCTGGGATCAAAGGTGTGCCCCGCCACCAGCTGGCTTGGTTTTTCTGTTTTTAACTTTTTAAATTGTACATTACACTTATCGTAATGAACCATTCATTATTGATACTGGTGTTGATAAATTTGTTGATAAATTTGAAACTTACTCAGGTTTCTTTACTTTTTACCTAATGTTCTAAGATTTATTCCAGGATGGCCCATGGTGTAATTGGTTTTATTATTTTAAATTTCCTTGAGAGCTGCTCACACTTTTAAAATGGCTGTGACCATTGACATGTAGTTAATGGATGTTGCTGGGATTCACTCTGCCATGTGAGGAGCCTGAAAGTCTTTATCTTCTGTATTGAAATACCTTCACCTAGTTTTCTTGAGGTTGTGTATATTTAATGTGTTAGACTGAGACGGTTTGGAATAATTATCTCATTCTTGTAGGCTATTAGAAATGTTTCTTTATTAACTTGATGTTGTTATAGGCCAGAAAACTATTAACAGTGACAGTCTGTGATCAGAGCTCATTTTTTAAATCTACTTGTTTTATCTCTGTGCTAAACAGACTTAGTGGAACTGATTGAATTTGTGGCAGTCTCTGAATATACAGAAACAGAAGACTAGGGTAGACTACCTTCTACCATTCCTAAAATGCAGGTGGACTGTGGAAGAGGCCAGCACAGTGTTTTCTCCCCTCCCCTTTTCTTTTGTTGTTGTTTTTGGTGTCAGGGTTTCTCTGTGTAGCCTTGGCTGACCTGGACTCTTTCTGAAGACCACACTGGCCTTGAACTCACAGTGATCCACCTGATCTGCCTCCCTGAATGCTGGAATCAAAGGTGTGCTCCCAGCTAGTACAGCATTTTCTGTGGTATCAAATGAGTAAGATTGTTTTATAGAAGGAAGGAGTTTGGAATTGGATAGAAACAGATGGGAAAAATAAGGACAGGAAATGGGAGCAGGACTGACACAAAAGGCTGGGGACAGGTTGTCCTCACAGCCTGGTGCTTGCCACTGGACGCCCAGGGCTCAGCAGCTGTGCATAGGGGTCAGGCATGCAGATGAGTGACTAACAGACTCCTGTACACAGAGTTGGAGAGTGAGTTTAGAGAACAGTTTCTCCAAGAAGATAGTTTCATTGCTTGATTAGCAAGGTGATTTTCCTGAATCTATCATTTGACTTGTGTCTTCTGTTCTTTCTCACTTTCTCACAGAAAATGTTACTTGTGAAGAGAAAGCCAAAAAGAATGCCAACAAGCCTCTGCTGGATGAGATTGTGCCTGTGTACCGGCGGGACTGTCATGAGGAAGTGTATGCAGGCAGTCACCAGTATCCAGGGAGAGGTGTCTATCTCCTCAAGTTTGATAACTCCTACTCTCTGTGGAGGTCCAAGTCAGTCTACTACAGAGTCTATTACACTAGATAAAGCTCGTGTAGAATCTGGAGTTTAGGATTGGGCAGAAAATGACACTTATTTTCTTTTGACTTTTGTGGCGCATAGGAGTCAGTGTTTACCTTCTCAATTTTGTTCTGATGGTTTATGAACTCTTGCTGGGAACCAGGATTTCTTGAGACTCTAGCGTTAATGCTCTGAGGTGAACAGCAGTTCCGGAGACTCATCCAGCCCTTGGGTGCTGACCAGCAGAGCCACTAGTGAATCCTGGAGTTACGTGAGCTGCGTGCTAAATATTCAGTCTCTAAAATAAATGTCCCAGCGTTGACGCGACCTGGCTGGTGGGTAGGCCATTGCTGTCTGCTCTGTGTGTGCTCCCAGAGCCCTCGGTTACAGCTCTGCTTGTAATGCTTCTGTTGTAGTCTGCTTCAGAGGCAACTGGCTTTGACTAAAGCTCAACAATTTGAAACTTTAAAACTCAAGACTTCACGGATTATAGAAGAGAAAGAAATGCCTCAAATTGGTCTTACCTGAATAACCCCGGTTGTTTTGCTTTGGTACAGCTATTTAGTTAGTGATGGTACAGAGAATTATTTTCTGAGAGAATCTTAAACTTAGAGTATTCAAACCCAGTAGGTAATTGATGTGTAAAGATTCTTAGAACACCTCAGCATCTTCCTACCAAATCCCTCAGACTCTCCTGTCTGCCATTCACACTTCTGATAACACAACAAAACTAGTTGATTTTCTTTTGACATAGTTTTGTGGAGCATCATAAATTGAAATTAAAATGAAAAGCTTACAGCCAAGAGTTTTATAAACTCACATTGGCATCTACTGAATTTAAATATGCAAAATCACTTTAGTATAATTCAGTGAGGAGTACCATACCATTGCACTACCAGGAAATCACTGCCAGAGACAGTCCAAATTTCTTTCTATTCGTTACTAGGGTACAAACTGTTCCAGAGTCCCAGTATGGACTTGCATACTGGAGAAAATTGGAAGTGCACAGGCCCGTGCTTAAATGTTACAGCTCTGATCTGTATTAAGTCTTGCTGGTAGGAAAAAACAGATCTTTTGCTTTCTTATGAAAACAAATCCACATGTTCATCATTTGAAATTTGTATAAGTGGCTAATTATCTAGAGAGAGGGTAGTATAGATAGAAGATGACAGAGACAATGTGTACCTAGTGCTGTTTTGTCACTGATGACTTAGGATTTAATTTTGACATCACAGATCACTCCCAGGGCTCCCACTGGCTAGCTGCAGTGTGCACACTTCACTACATTCAGGCTATTTGAGGTTTTCATACGCCGCATTTTTTTTTTTTTTTCTGTTTTTAATACCTGGTTTTATAGGTATTTAACTCTGTTCTTTTTGGTGGTTAAGAAACTGGATTACTTTCTCCAAACCAGTGCTTACTTTGTGTTTTTGAATTTTCATTCAGAAGGAGTTGAATGTCTTTGCTGTTACACCCAGAATCTTCATCAGGCTGCCCCACAGCTTTTCTGTATATATAGAAACCACAGAGTTAGGATTTTTTTAATGAGAAAAATACTGTATTTAAAATGTAAAATAAACTTTTAAAAAGCAGGCACTAATATATATTTCTTTCAGCCTTTGATTACAATTTTGTCCTTGCACATGTTAAGATAAATTATCTTCTAAAAATAATTGTTCTTGGGAGCAGTGTATGTCACTTTACCTAGCAGTTTCTGTCACGTGTTCATATCTGAACACTTTCGGTTCTAAACTTTTTTATTGCCTTTGGCTGTTTATTAGTACCATACAAGTGCGATTTCAAAAAGATCTTGAAAGTAATATATTTAATCAATTAAAATGTTTATCTGTAACCTCTTGATGTTTCTGTTAATACAGTTCCCTGAACCATTTAACTGTCTTCATTTAGATAGGATAAGAAATGCCTTAGATGATCTTTTCTGTTTATCTAGTTGAAAAAAATACCCAGCCCTCTTTCCTCCTGGCTAGTTTTCCCTGTGAGTCATAATGGATTTTAAATTGTCCAGACTGGACAAGAAGGGAAGTGTTAGCTTTTCATCCTGCAGATTATAACGCACTTTCCAGAGCTGCCCTGTGTGGCCTTTGCTGTGATGAGGAGGAAGAGCCTATTTTATCATGGCTTCTGAGTGGACCAGGTGATTACAGAGTGTCAGACCACACTGGCTGTGTAGTGTACTGGGGTTTTTTGAAATTGGGAGAGACTGAATGAGATGATTTTCTTGGTACCTGTGCTGTGTTGTGTACCTTGAAGTCAAACCTAAGAACAGTTAAATGGCGCTTTTGTGATGTCAGCTTACTTTAGAGACCATGTTTTAGTCACCCATCTCATGGAAGAGAAGCAGCTGCTTCCAAATAATAAATAGCTGCCAGTTGTCCACTGAAGTTTTGAAAGTGACACTTCAGCAGCCCAAACCATCTTTGTCTCATTCCCAAGCTTTTTTTCATGTAACCTAAAAATACATACATGTGGATCTGTTAGGGGCAGAGCAAGTCTTCATTCATTTCTATTTACCAACTTTTTAAAATGTGTATGAATTGGTATTAGACATTAGGATGTTGCTACATGGCCCAGGCTGGCCTCAAACTCAAGATGTAATCTTTAAATTCTAGTCCTCCTGCTTCTGCCCAGAGTGCTGAGATTTAGAGATGGCCAGTCTATTAACTTATTCATGTGTATGGGTGTTTTGCCTACATGTATGTCTGTGCACCACATTCACCCCTAGAGCATGCAAAAGCCAGAAGAGGCATTGGACACCCTGGAACTGGAGTTACAGACAGCTGTGAGCTGCTGTGTGGATGTTGAGAAATTGAGCCCAGCTCCTCAGGAAGAGTATCCAGTGCTCTTAGCTGTTGAGCCATGTCTCCAGTCCCTGTTGTTGGACGTTTATCTCATATACTTACCTATAATCCTTTCTTGCTGATTTTTTAGAGTAAGTTATTGTCCTTACATAACCATGCTTTGATCTCATTGCAGTGTCAGTTTCTAGGCACTTATTAGCTTTACTAGTTTCCTTTGCGGTAAAATGCAGGTATACTAAATTACCTCTCCATGCTACTTGTGAGCCATGAATTGATTATTTGAATTATTTAATCAGCTACTTAATTTGGTACATGAAATTAAGTGGCTTACTTTGCCATATAATTGACACTGCCCTCCTTTTTGGTCAGGGTCTCCCTGTGGTCCAGGCCAGCCTCAAACTCACAGTGATCCTTTTGCCTCAGGCTCCTCTGTTCAGGACTCCCAAGCACCACGAGCTACTGCACCTGGCTGAACATTACCTTTGAGTCTTGGCAGTCAGACATGGGGTACAAGTACAAAGTGAAACACTTATTTCAAAATCCGCATAACACTGGTTTATACACGTAAAAATAAATTTGTTTTGTTTTTCTAAACAGGATTTCTCTGTGTCCTGGAACTCACTCTGTAAACTAGGCTGGCCTCGAGCTTAGAGATCTACCTCCCGAGTGTTGGGATTACAGGCGTGTGCTACCACCACCCAGCTGTAAAAATAATATTAATTTTAAAGGCGTATGCAGAGACTGCAGAGATGGCTCAGTGGTTAAGAGCATGGCCTGCTCTTCCAGAGGACAGGGATTCGATTCCTAGCACCCACATTGGGCTGCACACAGCTATAACCTAAGCTCCAGAAAATCTCACTTCCTTTTCTGGCCTCCTTTGGTATCCATACACCCGTGAACATACTTATGCAAACATACACATACATACATACATATAAATAAAAATAAGTCTCTTGCCATGCACGGTGGTGTACCCAGTAATCTTGGCACTTTGGGAGGCAGAGGCAGGCAGATCTCTTAAGTTCAAGGCCAGCCTGGTCTACAAAGAAGTCCAGGACAGCCAGGGCTACACAGGGAAACCCTGTCTCAAAAAAAGCCTAAATGATAGATAGATAAATAAATGAATAAATGTCTTCTAAAAATCTCTAGTTTGTTTTGAAAAACTTTCAGATACTAAATACAGGTGGAATAACCACTATCCTAAATGCTTGGTACCACAATGCTGCTGGTCTCAGACACACTAGAATGTCGTAATGTCTGTCTAGACAGGAGATGTCTTGGGACCCGAGTGTGAGCACGAAAGTCATTTCTGTTTGATAAGCATGTTGTACTCAGAGCCTGAAGATAAGTTTATTCGGTAGTTTGGGTCTGTGTGCATTTGACTATAGCCCACCAGATGAGATTAGTTTCAGACTTCTCTCCACTTTGCCTCAGTGCTCAGAAAGTATTTGGAACTTTGAATTTTCAGGTGGCTGAGCAGGTAATAACACTTGCTGTGAATGTGTGACCAGCTGAGTCCATCCCAGAACCCCATGTGGGGTTCCACCCCAGGGTGGAAGGAGAGATCCACATTCCACGAACTTGTCCTCTAATTTACACATGTGAACTGTGGCTTGTATATGCCCTCATACACATGCACACACAATAATAAAGTTTAATTCTAAGAAATGAAATTTCAATGTGTTTCCCTGGTAACTACTAATAGGATAAAGCATTTCTTTCTATTCTTTGGATTTCCTCTCCTGAAAATTTCCTGTATCCTTTACCCATCTCAATTAAACTTTGTTTTAGATTTATTTATTTTACTTGTATGAGTGTTTTGCCTGCATGTGTGCCTGTGTACCTCATGGGGCCCACAGAGGTCAGAAGACGGTGTCAGATAAACTGGAATGACGTACAGGTGGTTGTGAGCTGCCATGCTGGGACCTGAACCTTTACAAGAAACTAAGCTCTCTCAACTGCTGAGCCCTCAAGTGAATGATTCTATATGATTTTACTATCTTTTTAATTCAGTTTAAAGGGTATGGTGATGCATGCCTTAAATTCCATCATTTAGAGAAGTTCTAGGATAGCCATGGCTACATAGACTGTCTTTAAATAAGTAGATAAATTCTAAAAAGATTTACATATGGCTCTGGGTTAAAACACCCACCAGCAAGCTTAAGGACCTGAGTTCAATCTCCAGGAGCCATTGGGTGGAAGGAGACCTGCAAATTCTCTGACCTCCACATTCAAGTCATGGCTTATGTATGCTCATACACACCTGCACACACACACAGGCACACACACACAAAATTTAAATCATTTCCCAATTCTGGTTTGTATATTGTGTGTGTGCACGTAGATGTTTTGTTAGTTTTTATTCCTATGTGGCTTTTTGCTTATTTCCGTATGTATGAGTTTCTGTACTGTTGGATGTAACCCTTTGTCCATTTACGTATATTTTAATTTCATTTTAAAAAACTTTTAAAAAAGTTAATGTATACATATGAACACTCAATTTTCATGTATGCCTCCTGCATGACAGAAGAGAGCATATGATCCCAGTATAAATGGTTGTGAGCCACCATGTGACTGTGGTTATGTGTGCACCTTAGTTCAGGTGCCCTTAGAGGCCAGAAGATGGAAGTCAGGGCTCCTGGAGCTGGAGTTATAGGTGAGCTGCCGCCGCCACCTCCTCCTTCACTATTACTGTGAAGAGACAACCATTTTGCTGATATGACTTGTAATAAGTTTAAATATATATATTATGTATGTGTGTGTATGTATGTATATATACATACACACATATCTAATGTGGCTCTCCCCCTTGAGAAGCCCAGGCACACCCATGCTTGGGACTTTGTTCACACACACCTCCCTCCCTTTAGGAGGACTATGAATTTCAGGTCTGGATTACACTGAATGCTAAGCCTGCCAGGGCTACATAAAACAAGACTGGGGGGGGAAATGGACCTTAGCTGTCTGAGCTTTCTGGAAAAGCCCCCTGCTCTAAGAGTTGAGCTGCATCCCACTGCAGCTGACACAACACAGATCACAGGAAGACCTTCCCCAAAGCCTCGTAATTGCCACACAGGCAGGGGACGTACTGTCCTGTTGACCCCTGACCTCCTCTTGTGATCCAGGAAATGAGAGCTGTCCCTGAAAGGCTTTCCCAGCAGGCTGAAGGAAGTATGTATAAAACGCCTTTGGCAGCCAGAAAGCCATAAAAATAGTAGTTAAAATAGGGTAGGTAGGAAGGTGCGTCATTTGGCCTTTACACCCCGTCAGTCAGTAGGCTGTCGAGATAGAGCATTCCCCAGAACCCTGCTACAGCCTGCGGGCATGTGGGCCCTTTTCTCCAATTGGACCTTGCTATGATAAACTAACCTTAGGGACTAGCGTGCCTGGCCTGCTGTGTGATGACCATTGTCCCATTTCCAATTTCCCCGTGAGGAGTGCCACCTCTCTCTAGCAGGAGGTAGAGTGGACTTGGGCACTGGGCACGCAGAAAGGTGTGTGTGATCTGCTCAAAGAGCCAGCCTGGCACAGGTAGGGGTGCAATCTGCCCTGGCACCTAGCTCTATTGAAGATCAACTGGGTACCACATCCACGGACTCGTCACCCTGTTGCCTCCTGTTGCACAGGCATTAGATGATGCCTCAGCCTGGCATGTTTAGCTAGGTGCTGTCCTTGGGGACAGGAATGTCATCAGACTGCTCACACCAGCGCAGGAGCTGCTTGCATCAGGGTCTCTGTTGCATTCGACAATTTATCAAAATTGGGCATGGGCTCTTTAACACATTACCTCAAAGGGGGTCCACTGTATCACCCACCAGCTGCAAAGTTTGTACTTTTTTTTCCCCCAGAGTTTTTCTGTGTAGCACTGGCTGTACTGGAACTCCAAAACAGGTTGGCCTTCAACTTGGAGATCCCCCTACCTCTGTCCTAACTGCCAGCTGGGATAAAGGCATGGGCCACTACCACTTGGCAATTTTGTATTTTCTCTGAGAAGCAAATGACCACTATGGGAAAGAATGGAGGGTTATGTGGTCCGAATCAGTGGTGGGAATGACGGACTAGGGTTTCCCACGAAGCAAGGCTCTTTCTCCCAGCAGAATGTACCTGCTGGTGAGTCTGGGACAGTTTTGTTATGGACCAAGCAAGTCTGTTCCTGGATGCATTGTGGATGCCAGCCTGAGGGTTGTCAACTTAGTGTGGGGGGTTATGTACCAAAGTTTCATTATTCATTTGTCGGTAGACAGCTAGGTTATTCCAGTTCTTTGCTGTGGGGAATTAGGCAGCAATAAACGTGGAGAGGGAGAATTTCCTGTGGTTGGTGTATGGAGTTCTCTGGGTATATGCCCAGGAGTGGAATAGCTGGGTCCTATGGTAGTTCTATTTTTCATTTTTTGAGAAATATCTAAACTGATTTCTGCAGTAGCTGTATTAATTCACACTCCCACCGACAGAGTAAGGGTCCCTTTCTCTCCCTGTCCTCTCCAACATTTGTCAGACATGATGAGGATAGCTGTTCTGACTGGAGTGAGAAAAATATCTCAGTAGTTTTAATTTGTATTCCCCTGATGGCCAGGGTTATTGAGCACTTTTTGAAATAGTTGTTGGTCATTTGTGTATGCGTGTATATTTTGAAAACTATTCATTTTATTTGCCCATTCTTTACTGGCAGTTTTATTTCCTTAGTGATGCTCTTAATCCCAGTTCTCAAGAGGCAGAGGCAGGCAGATCTCCATGAGTTCAAGGACAGCCTGGTCTACATTGTTCCAGGCCAGCTAAGGTAAATGTATTGTAGGTCTTAATTAGGTCCAAGAGTTTTCTAGTAGATGCAATAGGATCTTTTAAGTGGAGAATCATGTAGTCTGCAAATAAGGATAGTTTTGCTTCTTCCCTTTCTATTTTTTATTCTTTTATGTCTTTTTCTTATCCAATTGTTATAGCTACATTCAAGCACTAACCAGAAGTGGGACAAGCCTTTAATCACAGCACTTGGGAGGCAGAAGCAGATAAAAGCTCTTTGAGTTCAAGGCCAGCCTGGTCTACATAGTTTCAGGACCTCTAGAGCTACATAGTAAGACCCTGTCTCCAAAAAGGGGAAAAAATGGAGAGGGTCTGGAGAGATGGCTCAGTGGTTAGGAGCATTTGCCCTGCTCTTGCAGAGGACCTGGTTTGGTTCAGTACCCCATGATTGTTTATAAGCATCTGCCTCTGTAACTCCGTGCCAGGGGGTCCAGCAACCTCTTTGGGGACCAGGTATACATGTGCACATCCAGGCAAGCAAACCTGTCATATATTCCTATTACATGTAAATAAAACAGTATAAATTTATTCTATATAAATAAAATACATATATAAATAAAATATACAATCATATTTTTATTATGTTCTTTATACATGTATATGTACATATATATGTGAAGACGTGTATGTCTTTATACATAATAAAATCTATAAAATATAAATTTATAATTATAAAACATAATAAAATATAAAAATATATAATAAAATATTTTTTAAAAGAGTCAAGCAGTATATAAAAAGAGAAAGGGGAGTAGACATCTTTGTCTTGTTCCTGGGTCTAGAGGAGATGCTTTGTCTCCGTTTAATGTTGGCTGTAGGTTTGTTGAATATAGCCTTTATTATTTTGAGAAATATACTATACCTAAAGACTCCAGAACTTTTTATCATGTTGAACTTTGTGAAATGCCTTTTCAGCATCATAATTACTGAAATAATTAAGTGGTTTCTGTCCTTAAGTTTACTTATATGGTGTGTTGCACTTACTGATTTACATATTTTAAACCAACCTTGCCATTCTGAGATGAAATCCAGCTGGTCATCATGTATGGTCCTCTTAAATGTGTTCCTGAATTCAGTTGGCAAGTATTTGTTAAGATTTTTTTCCATCTATGCTTATCAAACAAATTGGTCTATAGTTTTCTTTTTTCTTTGGTTTGTTTTGTTTTTCTAGACAGGGTCTCTCTGTGTGGCCTTGGCTGACCTGTAACTCCCTGGTTCAATCCACTTGCAAGATCAGAAGTCCCTGACTCAGAGCCAGGCCTCAGCTATGTAAGACCTTGGAGAGAAAGGTTGTGGGTGGGGGAGAGGATTGAACCAGGGCTTCACGTCTGCTCTGCCACTGAAGGTATCTAAACACGTTCATTTTTAGAGAAGAGCAAAGAGTGCCCTTCACAGCCTGCAGCCTGCCCAGTTAAAAAGGAAGCTAGGCCCAAGTTCATTGTCACCTGTAATCCCTGGTTTTTGAAATAGGGGCAGGACAATCAGAAGTCCAGGGCCAGCCTGGGCTACATGAGATTCTGTCTGAACAAAAGCAAAGAAAAAGAGGAAGCTCAAAACTGGCCATGTTGCAAACTGGTGCTGCATGTGCCCAGCATGCACCTGCCCTTTGGTTTCATCCCCACAACTAAAAACAAAACAAAACAAAACAAAGGAGGCTGCAGCTTCTGGAACTAAAACTCCAGCCATTGGTTTTCTTTCCCACAGACTGGTCTTGAAGCCCTCAGAGCTGCCCTCTTCTGCACAAGGCTCCTGACAGGGTGGAGCAGACTTCAGCTTGCTCTCCACTCTCAACAGAATGGACCACAGCTCTCCCTGGGCAGGGTCGGCCCTTCTGGGCTGAGCCTTGTTGCCATAGGGCACAGTAACCCTTTCAGGGAGGCTTGAGATTTTTCCTGGTTGACAATAAAAGGACACTGCTGTCCCCTGCTCCCAGCCGCACTGCTGGGCCAACCCCTGAGATCAGCAATTATCTGGAACTTGAAGGTATGGAGGCCCAGCTTTGCATTGAGACCAGTCCTCCTGGAAGTTCGTGCTCCAGTCAGCAGAGAGGCAAGCTTGGTAGAAATGCAAGGCCTCAGACACCACCCTTGCGCTAACCAGAAACTCGGGGTGTAAGACACGGCTGCCATCAACACCTGTGGTTTGGCAAGCCCCAGGTGTCTCTCTGATGCACCTTGGACTTGAGAACCCCGCTTTGTTGAGGCCAGCTGGTGTGCTGCTCTGTCACCGCAGTCACTGAAGGTCTTTTGTGTGGGGGAGGGGAGCGGCCTTGCTCTACAGCTCTGCCTCGCCCTCCTGAGAGCTGCGATTACAGGTGTGTGCTACCACTCCCGAAGTCTGGAGTCCCGGAAACCTGCTCATGCCAAGCAAACAGAGATGGCTTGCCACCAGGAACTTTGGGCCTTGTGTTTTATGAGGTTCTGGTCTAGCTTGCTTTTTGTTGCTATGAGAACCAAAAGCAGCTTAGAAAAGGAAAGGGTCCACGTTCAAGAGAAGCCAGGCAGGAACCGGAAGCAAGAACAATAGAGGAACTGTCGCCTACTGGCTTGTCTCCGTGTTCGATCAGCCTGCTTTCACACAACGCAGGGCCACCTGCTGAGGTGACACTGTCCTCTGTGGGCTAAGTCCTCCCATACCAATCACCAATCAAGAAAAATGTCCCCTCTGGGTGTGGTGGCACACATGTAATCCCAGCACTCCGGGAGGCAGATGCAGGCAGATCTCGGTGACTTCTAGATCAGCCTGGTCTACAGAACAGCCAAGGTTACACAGGAAAACCCTGTCTCAAGAAAGAAGGAAAGTCCCCCTGACTTGCTCACAGATCAGTCTGTCAGAGGCAATCCCTCAGTTGAGGTTCCTGAGGTCCCTTCATCCAAGGCGACTCTAGGAACTCAGGACAGATGCTGAGAAACATGTTCCACCAGAAAAATAAAGAGATAAAAGTGGTAGCTTAACAGTTTGCCCATGAATCAGCAGTGTGGCCCAGGCGGGCCAGCTCGTCTGTTCTGCTTTGTTAGCTCAGCTGGCTTAAAGCAGTCACTGGAAGCTGGCTCTGCCCCCTGTTCTGCTTCCTGTCCTCAGGCCCCTCACGCAGCCCAGACCTTGGGTCTCTCGCTGTTGGTAGCTGCATGGGGCTCCCAGGTAATGGACTTCCGGGTGTGGGCCCCTGCCTTCAGGAAACATCCCGGAAACTGCGAGTCCCGAGCTCCCAGATCAAGGGAAGGAAACAGACGCTGGGGTCTGCAGAGGACCGTCCGCTTCCATGTTATAAGTGCATGAGGTCGAAGTGTGGGTGCTGCTGTCTTCCGGGGACACGCTGTCACTTGTTTTTTCTTTCCTTCCTTCCTGGTCCTTCGAGGGAAGGGAGCACATGCAGCATAGGATATACTGAGACTGCAGCTGGGGCCCTGCGGGGGGTGCTGGCTGAACAGCAGGGCTGGCTTTGCAGTTAGGGATTGGAGCGCCCTAGCTACAAAGACGCGGCCCTTAGATCGGTGAAGACTTCAAGGATTTCAAAGCGCCGTCGCGTCCAGGACCCGTACTCTTCCGCTTCCCTTTTCAGTTTTCCAGACAGCACATTCCACTTGGAGAGAGGGGATCCGTGGTGTCATCCCTGAGCTTTCGTGCCTGACCTGGCGCGTCTTCCAGATGGTCCTGCGTTTTCTGCAGCCGCTTCTCCTCTGCGGGGCTCAGCTCTTCCCCGCCCCTCCCGGATTCGCCGGCTCCTACCCCTCCTCGTGGGAGCGTTTTCTGAATCGGTGCAAATTAGAAGGAAGCTGTCCACCTCCCCCCCCCCCCCCGAGCTATTCCAGCCCCATCTGTGACCAGGACCCAGCTTGTGTAACCATCTGCGGCCGTCAGCATAGCCCGCGGCTCAGCCAGGCTTCAGAAGGGAGTTCACCCAGGGCTTCCAGCAGGGCGGGAGTCGGGCCGCGTTCGCTCGTCCCTGGGAGTTGCGGCTGCGAAGGCGATCTTATTGGCTTTGCTGCCATCTAGTGGACACATTTGGGCCTTCAAGGACGTACTCGACCCACACTGTGCCTTTGAACCTCTTCCCTTTTTTTTTTTTTCTTTCCTAAAATCTTCCTTACATTTACTTCTGTGAGGTAGGGACACTAACCGCTGCTTGAGTGGAGGTCAAAAGACAACTTGCAAAAGACGAACCGTCTCTTCCATCATGTGGATCCTGGGGATGCCACTCAGACCTTCCGGGCTGGCAACAGGTGGCTTTACACATTGAGTCCGCTTGCTGTTCCATTGATTGGTCAGGTCTGCCGGTGAGCCCTTCCTCCATCTGTCTCTCCCTCCCTCCCTTCTCCCCCTCCTCCTTTTCTTCCTCTCTTCCCCCTCTCCCTCGTGGAGACAAGGTCTCAGTATATAGCCCAGGCTGGCCTCAAATTCATGGTCCCCCCTTTTAGTGGTAGGGCGCTACCAAAAGCCTGTGTTGTTCATGATGCGGCAGAGGGAAACGACATAAATGCCCATCAAGCGCCCGTGTCCATTCCAGGACACTAGGCCTGCACTAGAGAAGCTTCTACCACTCTCACCGAAGGACAGCTGAAGCTGGTGTGGTGGCTCGCATCTGTAACCCCAGCATTCGGGAAGCCAAAGCAAGAGGGTTGCTTTTGACCTTCAGGCTACATGGCGAGTTCCAGGCCAGTTTGGGCTGCGATGCTGTCTCCCCTGTCTATCACTCCAAACAACACTGCGTACCTGGATCCATTCTTGTTTATTTACTTTTTGTTGTTGTATTTGTTTGTTTTGAGACAGGGTATCTCTGCATAGCCTGGGCTGTCCTGGAACTCACGGTATAGACCGGGCTGCCTTTGAACTCACAGCCTCCTGGATACTGGAGACTAAGGGCATGTGCCACCATGCCTGGTACCATCCACACTGTCTCTCCTGAGCAGTTCTCTGAGCAAACCATGCCTGGTTTGCTTTCCACTGCCCAGGCCCCTGGGAGATGAAGTCAAGTGTGTGGCCCTTCCTGATGTTGCAAGTGACATTGGTCAGAAGAAAAGGCCGAAGGTGGCAGGAGCAGCATCAGGACCAGCTGTTAGTCAGGGGGTGACTGCTAATGGGCAGTTTCCACACAGTGGGAGACATCTGTTCTATGCTGTGTCTGTCTTTCAGGTAGATGGGGACGGAGGACGCTCAGTTGGCTCCCACCGTGCTGTCCCAGGCTTTGCACAGTGTGGTGGTTATTTTGTGTCGTCGTGGTAAATTCCCGATGTAAACAACTTCAAGAAAAAAAAAAACAAAACACTAAGCTGGGCGTGGTGGCACACACCTTTCTGCAATCTCAGCATTCAGGAGGCAGAGGCAGACTGCTCTCAGTGAGTTCAAGGGGAGCCTGGTCTATGAAGCAAGCTCCAGGACAGACAAGGCTACATAGAGGAACCCTGACTCACAAAACAAAACAAAACCAAAAGCCTTAAGGACTTATTTTAGCCCATGGTTTAGAGCCTTCCTCCATCACTGCTGGGTCCCTGCGAGGCAGAGCAGTGGGCAGGAACAAGGCTGTTTACCTCTAGGTAGATGGAAAATAGATAGACTGGGGTCCTTATAGAAGAGCTAGAGATGGGAGAGGGCAGCCTCTTGTCCGAAGTCCCTCCTGGCACATGAGGACACTGTCTCCCCTGGAGGAGGCAGCAACAAAGTGCCAGCTTAGGAGGCCCCCCAGACACCAAATCCCTCCGAGTGTTGATCTTGCCCTTCCAAACCCCCAAAACAGTGGGCTGGTTTGGTTCGGAGACAGGGTCACATGGCCCATGCTGGCTCCGAATTTACTCAGTTGCCAAAAATGACCTTGATCTTCTTATCCTGCTGTGTCCACCTGCCCCGTGCTGTGATTACACACCTGATTTCTGCCACCCTGAGGATCAAACTCAGGACCTTCCCACATGCTAGACAAGTGCTCTACCAGTGGAGCTGTGTTCCCTAGACCCTCAGCCTCCAGAACTCTGAAAACAGATTTCATTTGCTCTGGTGTATCATTACAGTGGAGCAGACAAAGAAACACCCTCCTCAGATTCTTCACCACCTAACCGGCCCCACAATATAGAGTGCCCGCCCCTCCTCCCACCCCCAAGGACTCCCCTTGCTCGGTGGGTAGGCCGCTAGGTTCCTGCATACTCAAAATGTCCGTTAGAACCTCCTCATCCTCCCTGGCCATCCAGAACTAAGGACCCACTTCATCAGGCAGCAGGTTCTTGAGAGGGGACTCCAATGGGGCTCCCTCCCATCCGAGTCCCTTCCTTGAGGGACCCCAGCAGGACCAAGATGGGGTCCAGCATCTTCTGCAGCTTCCCCCCCCCCTGCCGCAGCAGGAAGTTGTTTGGGCCTGGCTTCCTTATGGGTCTCCGCGCAAGGTCCTAACGTTGCGTCTGGGTAGAGGCCCTCCCAGATAGCCAGGGCTGCAGCGGTGTCTGGGCCGCATTTCCAAGTGGAAATCCAAGAACCGAAGCCCAAGAACGAGTCTTTATTTATTGATCTGGAGCCTCCTCTGAGAAGCTCAGTAAACAAGGGAGACTCTGAAGGGGGCGGGAGGGAGGGGTGTGCTCAGCCACCATCCCTGTTGGCGACAGTGACTCGGGGCTCTTGCACTCTGACTGCTGGTCTGGGACCCCCCACCCAGGGAGCGCGGTACCCAGAGGCAGATCCGCGGACACAGGAGTGGGAGGACGCGGCGCCAACACAATAGCCACCATTTCCGCCGGGCGCGCGGTCCCCGCCCTCTCCTCCCGGGGCATCGGCCTCCGGGGCACTCCTCGCCCATTTGGTGGTCCAGGCGTTCTTCCCAGGCTTCCCAGGAACTAAGTGTCAACGAAAGCAAGCTTTCTGTCTGCGAACGGGGAGACACTCGCGCAGGGTCTGTGGATCTGGGTCACCCCGCCCGCTGTGGTCTGGGGACTCTGCGCCCCGGGCTCACAGGACGGCCACCAGAGGGCGCACGAGCGCCGCCACGCGGGGAGGATGCCCTCCGCCCCGCGCGCAGACCCGGACGGACCACCCGGTGCCCCTGCCTAGGGCGGCCAAGTGATGCTGGCACTGTGGAGGGACCATCGTGAGGAGCCTCTCCAGGACCCGACCCAACGGTGACCACCAGCCCGAGAACACAGCGGGGTCACTGATCCTCCATGAACGGAGTCTCTGGTCTGTGACAGCAAGCGGCTTTCATCTACCGCACCCTCCTGCCAGGCTGGACCACCACAGGCCCTAAAGGACCACGGGACAGAAGCCTCTGAGGCTGTGAGCTGAAGAGAACTGTGTTTTTCCTGAGTGGCAGCATCTCGTCTCCAGCCTCCCCAGAAACTCCAAAGGGACGGCTCCTCAGCCAAAGGCAACTGCAGCCTGGAAGTTCTTCCCATCTTAATCCATGGCTCCAAAGCAGAGAAAAGAGGGTGAAAAAAGTCTACCAATCCCTGAGCAGGGAAACCCACCAATCCCTGATTTCCCCAAGCTCAGGGCTTGAAATCCCATCAATCCTCACTCTGGGAATCTCTGCCCTGAAAAGCTCCGCCCCCTAAGATATCCTATATAAGCCCTGACTTCTGTTCCGTTTCCTGCTGTCAAACCAGTCAGCCAGCCCTAGATTCACCCCTTCAAATCCTGGACCCTCCTACCCCCTCCCCGCCCCCCCAAAAAAAATCTCTTTTATGAGATTTGCTGCCTGGTATGAGTCTCTCATAAGAAAAAGCCGAGAAACCTCCTGAACTCCTGAGCTCAGCTGGGAATACTCCCCTGGGAGTGGCGATGTCTCTGCTGAGGAGGCTTCCTCTCAGAGCTGTGTGCTTCCTGGGCTCCCGCCCCTCAGGATGCCCTTCCACTGGGACACCTTCTCCCTTCAGAGCTCTGTGGTTCTTGCGCTTCCGTGTCCCAGGATGCTTTTCCATTTGAGCAGGAAGGCCAATGGGTGCCATGTCATTCAGCAGCTTTAAATGCTTAGGACAAACTTGAAGAATCAGGAAAGAGGTCTGAGTCACTTACTAAAATTATACGAGGCCCAAAAGAAGTCTTGACTGATTTTTTTTTTTCCCCGAAGATTGACCTCAGTCATAAGTAGAATAGTATCAGATTCAGAAGTCAGGAAAATACTTACCGAATATTTGGTTTTTGAAAGTGCTAATTCAGAATGCAAAAGGATGATTAGATCTTAACAGGCAAGATCAGTGCCAATAGATGAAAGGATTAGAAATTCGGCTGATATTGCTTCTCACGTTTGTGATGCTGCTCTGATAGGAGAAATAATTTCTAAAAGTTTAAAAAAATAAAATGCCAGATGTTTTAATTGTGGAAAGCAAGGTCATTTAAAAAGGAATTTTAGGCAAGGTGTTCCTAGAATTTTTATTTTCTAGAGAGAATCTAAAAAGAAGGCCCCAGCCTTCTGGAGTATGCAAAAGGTCTGGCAAAGGCCAGCATTGGAGTAATGAATGCAGATCGGCAAGGGACAGGCAAGATAACCCTTTGCCTTTGGGAAACTCCCTAGGGGGCCTCCCAAAGGCCCCATATCAAATTCCATTCAATTTTTCCCTGTCACCAGAGCAATTAAAATATTTAATGCCTGTCAATAAAAACAGCACTGCTCTGGATGTAATCAAGGATAGAACAGCTTCAATAAATAAAACAAAAAATTCAGGAGAGACAAGAAAACAGGTACTTTGGCAAACTGCTATAAATGATCAGAGACCAAAGCTAAAAATACAAATAAATGGCATTAAAATTGAAGGTTTAGCAGACACAGAAGCAGATGTAACAATAATTTCACCAATAATTGGCATCCATATTGGCCTTTTCAGGAGGCAAATATTCAGCTTCTAGCAATTGACAGTTTATCTCAGGTAAAACACAGTGCAAGATGGGTGGAGTGTATAGGGCCAGAAGGACAAATAGAAAAATTAAAGGCATATGTGAGCTAATATAACCATGAATATGGGGACATGATTTGTGGCAGCAATGGAAAACATAGATTAATATTTCTCCAATCTCATAAACAAACTGTAAAATAAAGAATGCTTCTGAAAAAAAAATGTTAAAGGGTATTATCAAGAATAGTCTGTAATTAATAAAATTAAAAAAAAAAAAAAAAGAATAGTCACAGACTGTCCAGATTGTCCATGACAGGTATTGGTCTTTCAAAGATACCAACTGCCTTACCTTTAAAATGGCTGATAGCCAGGTGGTGGTGGTGTACGCCTTTAATCCCAGCACTGGGGAGGCAGAGGCAGGCAGATCTCCATGAGTCTGATCTACAGCTCCAAGACAACCAAGGCTTTACAGAGAAACCCTGTCTCAAAAACAAAAAATAAGTATGTAAGTAAATAAATAAAATAGCTAACTGACAAACCTGTGTAGGTAGAACAATGGCCTTTGACAAAAGAAAAGTTACAGGTACTAGAACAGCAGGTACAGGAGCAGCTAAATGCTCAACACATTGAATAATATACCATGGAATCCCCCTGTGTTTGATATGAAAAAGAAATCAGGAGCGGGCTGGAGAGATGGCTCAGAGGTTAAGAACACTGGCTGTTCTTCCAAAGGTCCTTAGTTCAATTCCCAACCACAACATGGAGGCTCATCGCCATCGATAGTGAGATCTGGTGCCCTCTTCTGGTGAGCAGGCACACATACAGGCAGAATGCTATATAAATAATAAATAAATAAATCTTAAAAAGAAATCAGGAAAATGGAAGATGTTAACAGATTTAAGAGCCAAAAATAAGATGATTCAGCCAATGGGCTTCTTACAGTCTGGAACCCCATTTCCTTCTTTATTACCTAAGTCATGGCCTTTGATAGTGATGGATTTAAAAGACTGCTTTTTCACAATCCAGTGCATAATGATAGGGTAAGGTTTATGTTTTCAGTGCCAACTTAACAGCTGTCCAATAAAGTGATATCACTGGAAAGTTTTACTAGCAATTGACAGTTTATCTCAGGTAAAACACAGTGCAAGATGGGTGGAGTGTATGGAATGTTAAACAGTCCTTCCTTGTATCGATATTTTGTACAACATTGAGTAGAAATAATTTAAAAAAAAGTTTCCTCAATCTATAATTTATCATTATATATGGATGATATCTTCCTGACTGATTCAGACACAGATGCCTTAGAAAAAATGTTTGAAGAAGAAAAATTTGACTTGCTGGGGATTACAAATTGCTCCTGAAAAAAATACAAAGAGGAGATTTTATCAATTATCCAGGATATAAGACATTTACAGAAAAGTTCAACCACAGAAAGTACAAGTCAGGAGAGATCTATTACAAACTCTTAATGATTTTTCAAAAATTGGTGGGAGATATTAACTAGCTAAGGCCCACAATTGGATTAATTACTCAAGAGCTAAGTAATTTATTTCAAACCTGACAAGGTGATAAGGACTTAAACAGTCCAAAAAAATTATCAGCTGAGGCTAAGAGAGAATTGGCTCTGGTAGAAAAGAAACTACAGGACGCACATGTGGATCGCTTTGATCCAAAGCTGGATTGTATTTTATTTTACCTTTTACTCATTCTCCCATGGAAATTCTATGCAGAGAGAAAATAATATCTTAGAATATTTTTAGCACACAAAGTAAAAAAATTAAAGACCTATGTAAGCAAGGTTTCTGAATTGATTCTGAAAGTAAAAATGAGACTTCGTCAATTAGCAGAAATAGATCCAGAAGAAATTGTGGTACCCTTTACTATGCTGAAATTGCCTCATTATGGGCAGAAAAATGAACATTGGCAAAGAGCATGCAGTAGTTTTTGGGGAGAGATTTACAACAAATATCCCAAAAAGCAGGAGACTTCAGTTTATAAAAAGAATTAATTGGATTCTCCCTTGTATAGTAAAATGGATATCAATTTCTGGAGCCCCAACAATCTATACTAATGCAAATAAATCAGGAAAGGCAGGTTATAAGTCAGGAAAAATAAGTAAAGTGGCTCAGAGCCCTTATGATTCAGTTCAAAAATCAGAGCTGTATGCCATTCTTAGAGTATTATTAAATTTTCCTGAGTCTCTTAATATAGTAACTGACTCTCAATATGTAGAAATATTTGCTTTACATATTGAGACCACTGAGCTTATTCTGGATGATTCAGAATTTACTCTGCTACTTATTCAACCACAACAAGTAATCAGAAATAGAAATCATCCATTGCACATAACACATATCAGATCCCATACGGGTCTCCCAGGCCCTCAAGCACAAGGTAATGATGAAATTGATCAGCTGTTAAGGAAATGTGCTGGACGCCTCAGAATTTCATCAAAAAAATCCACCATGTTAACAACAAAGGTTTGAAGAAAGATTTTTTCTATCGTTTAGCAACAAACCAAGGAAGTTATAAAAAAATATCCTACCTGCTCTTTGTATAACCAAACTCCGTTACCTGCAGGAAGTAGCCCAAAAGGTACCCACAAAGAATGAAATTTGGCAAATATCCATTTCATTTTGCAGAGTTTGGGGAATTAAAGTATGTACACCATACCATAGATACATATTCAGGATTTCAATGGCAACTCTTTAAGTGCTGAAGGGGCTTGTTGCAGGATATTTGATCCCATTTGAACCCCAAGATTGTGAACTGTAAAAACCTGAACTGTAAAAATTGTGGAGTGGGCTGGAGAGATAGCTCAGAGGCTATTTTTCCAAAGGTCCTGAGTTCAATTCCCAGCAACCACATGGTGGCTCATAACCATCTATAATGAGATCTGGCGCCCTCTTCTGGCATTTAGGTACACACACAGGCAGAATATTGTATAAATAATAAATTTTTAAAAATTTAAAAAGTTATGGAGTGGCTCAGACCTAGCACACACCTGTAATCCAAAGTTTTCTGAAAACAGGATTTAATAAAGTTAACCCTAGGGGGCTGGAGAGATGGCACAGGAGTTAAGAGCACTGGCTGTTCATCCAAAGGTCCTGAGTTCAATTCCCAGCCACCACATGGTGGCTCATAACCATCTATAATGAGATCTGGTGCCCTCTTTCTGGCCTGCAGGTACACATGCAGGCAGAACACCATATAAATAATAAATAAATCTTAAAAAAAAATAAAGTTAACCCTAGGTCAAGAGGCCGAGCAAGAACAGCTGACAGGAATTAAACAGAAAGGAGAAACATTGAGAGAAGTGGAAAGAAGAAGGGGCTTTTAAGCTTGAGTTTCATGGCTTTGGGTTTTTAGCTTTTATCTTTTTTCATATGGTTGTGAGCTGAGTAAGAAGGTCAGCTGGGTGCTTTCTCTGCCTCTCTGAGCTGGCAAGTTTTCACCCCAGCATCTGACTCCTGAGTCTTTATTGGTAAAATCAAACATTTGGGTTTTTCTTTATTAAAACAACAGAGGCCGATTCTGTAATTACACACTTATTATAAGTTATGGCTATTATGGGGTTGCCTGTACAAATTAAAACTTACAATGCTCAAGCATATGTCTCTAGCAAAATGAAAGTTTTTTGCATATTACAACATAAAGAATATTTTAGATATACCACACAATCCTACAGGACAAGCCGTTATAGAAAGATCTAATTGCACTTTAAAAGATATGCTTAATAAACAGAAAGGAATAATAAAGACCCCCCAGAGACAGGTTACATAAAGCTTTATTAACTTTAAATTATTAAAATGCTAATGAGAAAGGAAGAGCAGCTGTGGAGAGACATTGGCTAGCAGAAAAAAACTGCTGAATTAAATCAGTCTGGATACGTTAAAGATGTGTTGACCTTAGAATGGAAAACAGGGTATGTGTTATATTGAGGAAGAGGATTTGTCTTTGTTTCCACAGGAGAAGAAAAGCTGTGGATACCATAAAAATTGATAAAGATTAGATTAGAACAGGACAGATCTCCTGAATAAGGAGAGGCCATAGTTGATCAGATGGCTTGGTCATTCAGTCCAAACTAACTTATAAAGACTAACATGCCTTTCATTTGATCAGGTGTGAAAAATAATATTTTGAATGATAATTTCCCAAAGGCACACTGGCTGGCCTGAAACTTGCTCTGTAGACCAGTCTGGCCTTAAATTCATAGAGATCCACCTGCCTCGGCCCCTTAGAGTGCTGGGATTAAAGGTGTGTGCCACCATGCCCAGCAAATAATCTCCTTTAAAAAATACTTATGTGACTAGCTGCTTCGAGTTCCTGTGTTGACTTTCCCACAGTGATATCAGGACTGTAACCTGGAACTGTAAGCTGGATAAACTCTTTTGTACCTTAAAGTTGCATTTGTGAGCTCATTTATCCCAGCAGCTGGAAAGGAAACTAGGGCGGTCCTTAAATGCCACTTTCTCAGCTGGGTGACACCTACACTTCTA
>NW_026585587.1:5944324-5955881 GCF_907164565.1 Psammomys obesus
AACAAAACAAAACAAAACAAAACAAAACAAAACAAAACAAAACAAAAACACCTCTCTAGACCATCTCAGTCTGATAAGCCCCTAACTCTTAAAGACCTTCCCAGACATCCCCTGGCCTGCTCCTGCCTCATCACAGCCCGGAACCCTGTATCTGCTTTCCCCTCTTCACCCTCCTTAGAAAGCCACCCTCTCCAAGACACAGCATAAGGCAACGGTCTACCGCCAGCTGCACCCCTCCAGCCAGAGCCTAGCTTCAAGGTCCTCCCTTGAGGTACACTTTTTTTTTCTTTTTTTTTTTTTTTCCCAAACTGCCTCTTTCCTTGTCTCCATTCCTCCTCCATTCCAGTACTGCAAAGTCAGAAAGACAGACACCACACAGTCCCCTGGGGCAGTGGCTTTACCCTCGTGAACCTGGACAGAAGGCATCCTGACCCGGGATAAAGATCCGGTCCCTTCCCATTACTCCATTCCCTGTTAGCGTCAGGGCTGCTTCCCCTTGCTCAACCCTAGTTCATCTCCATGTCACCACAGAACAACTAACATTTTCCCCCAAGCTGAATGGCCAGAGCCTCTGCTCCAACGGACAGGGCTGGGCCCTCAGAGCTCAGGCGGTGATGGGGAGGCAGCCAGTGAGACCCAGTGTAGACATTTTCCAACTTTTGAGGTTTTACGTTGGTCTGTGAGCAAAGAGAGAGCTGGGGCAACCCAGGAGGAAGGGATACAATATTCCCTTTAGCCTGAGAAAGGAAAACCTTTGGGTCTCCAGACCCAGGCCCACGAACAGAGGCCATCAGTACGTGTCTCTGCCAGTTCACCTCGGCCACATCTCCACCTAGGTCCTCAGCCCCAATCTAGCCCTCTCTTCCTCTGGTCTTGGCTGTCATTGTTCTGAGCCATCAAGCCAGTGTTCCCTCTAGTGCTGGGTTTTGAGATGTTCCTGGTAAATGCTTAGTTATTTCATGGATGTAGACATGTTTTCTGCATGCTTTCCATGGAAACCAAAGCCTCTCAGCTGGACACAGCCTGATTCCCCAGACCCAGCCAGATGCTAGGGGTGGAGGTAGCTGAGGCTGGAGGAGTGCAGCAAGTCCAAGGCCAGCCTGGATTATAGAGAAAGACCCCTAGGCTTGCTCTATAAAACAAACAAACAAACAAACAAAACAAACAAACAAACATGGAAGTAACCAGAACTGTTGAGACGGCTCAGTGGGTATGAGTACCTGCCATATAGCTGGACAACCTTAGTTTGATCCCTGGGACTCATAGAGTGGAAGGACAGAACTGATACCCACAGCTCATCCTCTTACCTCTACAGGAATGGCCCGGCACATGTGCCCTTCCCCCTGCAAAACAGACAAAAGCACAAAAGATACCACCAACAAAGAGCTGGTCTCTTGAGGGGACTGCCTCAGCCTCCTGTGTAGCTGGGACCAGGAAGTATGTGCCACAGTGCCTGGCTGGCTCCCTTTTGCCCTTTTATATTTTGATCTTTTGGGTTTGGGTATAGCCTCAAGGTAAAGCGATTGCCCAGCATTCAAGAGGACCTGGGATCCACTCCCAGCCCTAAAAAGGAAGACACCTGAACGACATGGCTGTGTAACTTATACAACAGGTATGTAAGCAAAATCCTTATAAAAGCCGGGCATCAGGGAGGCAGGCAGTCAGATCTCTGTGAGTTCAAGGCCAGCCTGGTCTACAAATTGAGTCCAGGACATTGACACCGGAGGCTGCTACACAGAGAAACCCTGTCTCGAAAAACAAACAAATGAATAAGAGCCAAACATGACAGTGCACATTGGTAATCCTAGCATTTGGGAGGTGAAGCCAAGAGAACTGTAAGTTCAAGGTCATCATCCAGATATAGTGAGTATCTGGGAAACATGAGATCCTGTCTTTAAAAACAAGATAATAACAACCATAAGAAAAGAAAAAATTGGATGTGTGTCTTTTGCCTGGGTTGTCTTTGTACTACCTTCATGCAGTTCCCGAAGAGGCCAGAAGAGGGCGTTTGATGTCCCAGAGCTGGAGGTGAATACAGTTGTGAGCTGCCCTGTTGGTACTGGGAACCGAACCTGGGTTTCCTAGAAATACAGCCTGGTTCCGGGCTAGGTCCAAGCCCCTGATACAAAGTATCCTTCCCATTTGACTAGAGGCCCATCCCTAGCCTGCCTGCTGCGGCTGCGCAGAAGTGGGGAGAGGCTGGCCGAGAAAATCTGCACTATTGCAGCAGACAGGCGCTCCCCTCTGCCCCTCCCCAGATCAGTCCCCAGAAAAAGAGGGGCCACGGGCTCCAGCCTAGGTATCCTCAGGCATTTGTCACTCTTGTTTACTTCCTAAAGTGACGAGGTGACGCCCCCAGGAGCCCAAAGTAACAGACTTGTTCTCTACTACGTGCTCCATCTGCTTTTTTCATGTAAAAGGCCCTTCCCCACATAAAGGCTGTACGGTGGGAGGTGAGCCTCGCCCCGAGCTCCCCCAGGTCTCTGAAGGGGTCCATCTTCCACCTAAGGTACATCACGCTCAAAGAAACGGTCCTTAGAGCTTCTCTTTTCTCCCTTCCGTTTCTGTCTGTGGCATGACCAGGACCTGGAATGGAGCCAGGGCCACACTCAAGGGTGCCCGGGAGAAAAATCAGCAACCAAGTAGCAGGGAAGACAAAAGAGCCATGAACAAGGGGGAAAAAAAACGGTATGAAAATAGGCTTAGCTACTTTGGGGTTTTCCTTTTGTATTTATTTTTAGCAAGGATTGTGTGCCTGGCTCTGTATTAAAATAGCTGATGCCACCAATCATTGTTTCAGGGAGCTGTGGGGGGCGACCTGGCAGTGGTTGCCTGGCCCACCCAAGCCGAACCCAGAGCATTTGTTTGGCGGGGCCTTCTCCCCCCCTGGTGGCACCTTCTGAGTGTGGAGGAAAACAGAAGCGGAATGCTTTGGACAGGGCTGAGAGCCCGGGAGTCAGCCATGTTTGAGGGCATTCGCTGCCTCCATCTCCTGCTGGCCGTTTCCAGGGAGAGGCTGAAATGCCCCGGGGAGATCTCCACCCCTGCCATCCCAAGGAGACAGAAGGGCCGCCACCATGGGTGGCTCTCACATTGTATTTGGGACTATCTTGGGGGATTCTTTTCCCCCTCCCACAGGCCACAGGAGAGAAGTGGGAAGACTTTCCAGTTGGCAAATGCTACCTTAAGAGGCCAGATTCGGTCACAGCCTCCTGCCAGGCCCGCTGGCGAAGGCCTCCTGTGAGGGGCCCATGGGCTGAAGGCTATGAGACTCTTGATCTTTGTCCTTCCATGCCTCTGTACTGGTGACCTGGTGGCGGTGCCCTCCAAGCAGAGCTGGACAAAGTCCCTTGCCCAGGGTAGGGTTGAACCATCCTGGGCTGGAAGGTCGCCAAGGCCTCTGGAGTGCTGAGGAAGACACAGTGTGACGTAGGGACTTGAATTTTTTTTCTCGGGGTCAGCTAGCACTTGGCTTGCCGGAGGAACAGGTCAGAAGCCTACACTCCGGGGATGGAAGTCTTTGCTTCTCTACATAAGCACCCAGCGGCCTTACCAACTCGGGTCGTTTTGCACAGTGGCTTATGTTCTATGTGTGACCTGAGCGGACGGAAAGACTTAGCCCCAAAGGGGCTTCTGCAAATCCAGCACTCCCTGGGTCCTGCAGAAAACCAGCTGCGCTTCGCCCGCAGAGACCCTGTCTCACACTCCAGGCCTCGCGGTGGGTACACTGCGTGACCTCCAGCGCGCTAGTCCCTGAACCACCCTGGGCTCCCGTTTCTGCTTTTGTGATCGAAGATAAGGCCGGTCTTGCCAGGCGGTGGCGGGGAGCCCACAAGCTCTCAGATATCAAATTTCTGCCGCAGCGCCGCGCCAGGTCAGAACCAGGGTCCCAACCTCTCCAGGACCCTGCGGCTCCCGTTGGGAGAGGGCGCCTGCTTCCCGGACCAGCTCTCTTTGGGGGGGGGGGGGGGGGCCGCGCAGCTTAAGCGCCGGCCTCCGGTGACCGCCCGCCCGCCCCGAGGCCTGGATCCCCCGCCTCCCTCTCCCTTCCCCCACCCGCGTCCCAGCTCTGGGTTTCGTCTCCGCCTCGGGAGCCTCCGGGTCCCACCGCGCGCCGCTCCGGCCCAAGCCACCGGGCTCTGGCGCCTTGAGCACCGGAGCAGGTCCTGCCCTCGCCCCGGGCGGGGGCACCTAAGAGCTGCCCCTCCGCCCCTTGCTTCGGGCCAGCGGTGGACACTCGGCCGTGGGGGCAGCTGCCGGGTCCGCCCCGCCCCGCCCCCGCCCCGGCGCGCAGAGCCGCTGCCAGGAACTGGAATATTAATAGGTACAAACTTCCTGGAAAGATTTTCGTCTTCGTGGTAGATGACCCCGCCTTGTCGTCCCCCCACCCCCACCCCGGGTAGGCGGCGGGGAAGCCGGGGACCCACGGGAGCCGGGGACACTTGGGACCCCTGGAGAGCCGCGGCTCACTAGAGCTGGGGTTTGTCGGCTGGGGACCCACTCGGTGGGCCGGTCGCAGACGCCGCGGGGCCGAGCCGGGCTGGCCTCCGTCAGCCACGTCCCCAGCCGGAGCCTGGACGCCCGGGGGCGCGTTCCCGGGAGCGCGCACGCCCTGGGCCGCCCGGCCGGCCGGCTCCTCCTCCCGGTCGCCTTCGCGGGCCTCTCCGGTCGCTTAGCAGCATCCAAACAAGCCCGCAGCTGGCGCCCGTGGGTGCGCGTCGTTCCTTCCCCCAGGATTCCCTGGCCCAGGAGCAGTGGTAGCAAAATCCGTCTCCCTCCTTTCCAGCCGCCGAGGGAAGGCCCCACCAGCCGCCGAGTTCCTCGGACGCTGCGAGGTCAGGCAGGCCCTGCCCACGCAGCACGCCCACGGCCCCCGTACAGCAGCTGCAGCGCCCAGACCCTGATTTCACCGCTCCTGGCAGGAGCACCTGTCCCGGATTGGTTGGGAGTGTTCCTCCCACCTGAAAGTCATCCTTCATTGAAACATGTACTGAAGCCGGGTGTGGTGGCAAGCTGGTAATCCCTGCACTCTGGAGGCGGAGGTGAGAGGATCGCCCAAGGCTAAGGTCAGCCAGGTAGTGAGCCCTTGACTCAAACACAAATTATGTCTGCCATGCAAGCACAAAAACCCTTTCTTTCCCAGAACCTGAGGGAAAAGAAAAAAAAAAAAAAAGGAGAATTGAAACATGCAGCAGCCGCAGACGGCCATGAGAGCTCCCGGAGCAGAGGCGGAAGAGGACGCCTCTGTTCTGTGTGTGTAGACCGGAGGATTGGGAAAGAGCAAGCCAGCCTCGCAGGCCCATTCACTGAGGGGAAGACTGGCCTTGCTGGTTCCACCAGTGGTGTCGGAGTCGGATGACAGTTTTGGGCTAGGTGTGATGCGCCCATCCGACACGCAAGGGTAGGGCTGAGCAAATACTGACCAGACAGGTCTCGGAGCAGAGATGGGAGACAGCAGTGAGCAAACACACACCTGCCGGCTCTGCGCTGGCCACTAAGGGAACCACCAACCAGCCTCCTGTGCTGTGGAGCCCGTGATGTTACAGTACTTATCTTAGACAGAGAGTCTGACTGTGTAGGCATGGCTGGCCTGGAACTGTTATCAGGATGGCTTCGAATGCAAGCATCAGCCTGCCTCTGTCTCTCCAGTGTCGGGATCCCAACCTGGACTACATTTTTTTTTGTTGTTGTTGTTTTTTATTTTTCCAGACAGGGTTTCTCTGTGTAGCCTTGGCTGTCCTGGATTTTGTAGATCAGGCTGGCCTTGAAATCACAGAGATCCGCTTGTCCCGGCCTCCCTGAGCGCTGGGATTACGGGCATGCGCCATCTCGTTTAGCCCGGCTGGGCTAAACTTTTATTTTAATTTAAACTTTTACTTTAATTAATTTAAATCGAAGAACAGTTACTGACTCAATTATTTGGAAATCTCTGTTATGTCTGGAACAACTAGGCCGGAGACATCTGCTTTTTCAATGGCAGAATTCACGAGATCTGAATACGGACCAGGAAGATTTTCCCATCCAGCTGCACACTAATTTTTAGTTATTACTGGGGCTGGAGAGATGGCTCCAATCCCTGGTTAGGAGGGAGCACAGCTCTTGCAGAGGACTAATCTGCTGTCCATGTCCGAACTGGGTGGTTTACAGTCACCTCCAAGTCCAGCTCTGGGGAATCAGATGCGCTTTTCTCTTTATGAGTATGGTGTCTTGCCCGTGTGTGTGTGTGTGTGTGTGTGTGTGTGTGTGTGTGTGTGTCTCTACCATGTGTTGCCTGGTGCCCAGGGAAGGTAAAAGAGGGCATCGGATCCTCTGTGTCAGCCACTCCAAAGTCCTCAAAACTCTTCCTGTTCTCCTTGTTTGTTTGTTTGTTTGTCTATTTTGTCTTGAGGCAGAGTTTTTCTATGTAGACCAGGCTGGCCTCGAACTCACAGAGATCCTCCTGCCTCTCTGCCTCCTGAGTGCCAGAATTAAAGGCCAGCAGCAGTAGGCCTACCTAATTATGCTTCTTTTGTTGTTTTTTTTTGTTTGTTTGTTTGTTTTTTATTTTTCAAGACAGGGTTTCTCTGTGTAGCCCTGGCTGTCCCCTGGAACTCACAGAGCTCCACCTGTCTCTGCCTCCCGAGTGTTGGGATCAAAAGTGTGCAGCACCCCTGCCTGGCTTATTTATGCAGGTGAAAGCTGGGTGTGTCAGGGTGTGTCCATTGTGTGTTTTCCAGGGCCAGCCACAGAACTGTCAGAAGAGGGTTCTGGTTCAGCCGAGGTTCCTGAATATCTCAAGTGCTTAAGTGTTCACTAGAATTCTGGTGTGTGTATGTTCCAGGTTTTCATGTAAAATGAGACACAGAGCCGTAAGGTTCGGTGGTGGTGGGGAGACCAGCTCTCAAGAGAGGCCCCTCCCACTACCCATCATTAGTGTCAGCCATCCCAACACCCTCAAGGACAGGGCTCTTGTGTATCTTTGCTTTCCTGTTAACTCTAACAGAGTCCAAGCCTTGACACCAAGCAGTGGCCCTTCCTAGGTCCAGAGATGCCCTGAAGCGAGGTGGAGAGGCCAGACACCTGCTGTGCCCCCAAGTCCTGAGGTTACCATTGCCTCCCAGCTGCCCTCACAGAGGAACCAGGAACCGGGCTCTGTCTGCCTGGAAGAGTCTCCGCTGCTCTGGACCCCTTGTTTACGGACTCAGCACTGCTCAGGTATCCCTGGCCCTCTGAGTGGCACCACACCTCACTGTTTTGTTCCACACTGTTTCTTTTTTCGCCCCACGCTCCCCCTGTCTCTGCTCTGTCCCTTTTTGGTGGCTTCTAGGGAGTTCATTGAGCAGAGAAGGTTGGGGCATCCTTTGGGAGGAGTCCTACAGAGAGGTTCAGGGCAGCAGAGACCCTGGTGAGACTGGACCAAGATGGAGCTGTGCCAGGCCAGGGCTGGGTAGAGCTGCATTTTCCAGGTGTGAGGGAGACATCTGCTGTCCTCTGGAGACAAGGAATGGATGGAGGACACAGGCGACTCGGAAGGTGTTCTGTTGTCCCTTAGACCCTTCATCATCCAATTTCCATACCCAGGCAAGAACCGACCTGTCTCTAATCTGGCATTTACCAGGCTGCATAGGCACTGCTTGCCCAGTGAGTACACCCAGGCACTTCCTCCTTCCAAAGCCCTGACCTCTGGCGAAGGGACTAGCATTGGCCTGTCAGCCACAACCAGAAATGACCTATGTCACTTCTGGATCAGCAACCTAAGTGCTCTGTGCCCTGTCTATCCCACGGCAGAGTGACTGTAATTGCTCAAGTTGTCTCTTCTAGCAGTCTGGCTCCCTGAGACTCTGGGTAGGTAGGGCAGAGCCTTGCTCTCCAAATTCCATCCTCCAAAGGGGCCACATAACATGGTTGAATGATGAACATTACCGAATGCAGTCCCCGTGATCTGGAGCTGACTTCCGGCCTCAGAACCTGGCTGGAAGTGACTGGCAAACCCCTCAGCAGCAGCCCCCATCCCCACCACTCATGGGGTCAGTAGAGATCATGACTGAAGGTGGAATGGGCTGGGACAAGGTTCACCACCTCTGGGCCTGCTGCCCAGAGCTGAGCTGCCTGGGAGCAGCCTGCAGAAGGACGACAGTGACAGACAGGAGTGGACAGAGAGAAGGCAGGGACAGCAGCGGCTCCTCCCAGAGCCGGCTCTGGCTCAGGAAGAAGAGAGGCCAGAGAGCAGGTCGGGCCTCAAGGCTGGAACAATTTCCTTATTGTGTTGACCTGCTAGGCCACGTGACTCCTTCACTTAATAACCCATAATAAAGCTGGGTGCAGTTGTGAACCCCTTTAATTCCAGCACTGGGGAGGATCGCTGTATGTCTGAGGCCAGCCTGAGCTTCCAAGAGAGTGTCTCAAAACAAACACAAATAAAAAAACTACACACAGCGGGGTGTGGTGGCTCATCCCGTTAATCCCAGCACTCAGGGAGGCAGAAGCAGGCGGATCTCTGTGAGTTCAAGGCCAGCCTGGACTACAAAGTGAGTCCCAAGACAGCCAGGGCTACACAGAGAAACCCTGTCTCAAAAAAAACAAGAAAAAAAAATTACAACAACCATACAAATGCATACACAAATACAAAACCACACATGCAAACACATACACAAATACCAACTCTTAGCACACACATACGTAAAACTCACAGACAAACACAAATACACGCAAGCACACACACAAAGGCACATATCACACACTAAGGTGAGGATAGCCTTTTTAGGTGGACCCCTTCATCTTAGCTCTACTGCCCTTGCTCCCCAGAACTCGGTCCATTGCCTGGTTTGTTGTAAAGGAGGAGGCCTGTGCGAGTTTTCCTAGCTGAAATGCCTTTCAGACTTCACCTGAGCCTTGGTCCTGCCCTGACGTGGACTCCTGAGACAGTTTCTCTCTTCCTATGTCCCTTGCCTCTCCGAGGCACAAACAAGGGACTGTCCCTTCCCCAGATGCCATGTCTCACACAGGGTGATCATCTGACAAATGAAGGCTGAAGTCTCACTGGGGGACAGGAAGAGAGATGTATTCTAGAGGAGGAGGGGAGTTGCTAAAGACAGTTCTAAGACGTGTGTGTGTGTGTGTGTGTGTGTGTGTGTGTGTATCTGTGTCTGTGGGTTGGCCTGGAACTTGCTATGTAGACCAGATTTGCCTCAAACTCATAGAGATGCACCTGCCTCTGCCTCTCTAATGCTAAGATTAAAGCCATGTGCCACCATGTCTAGCTAAGACATGTTTTGTTTTGTTTTGTTTTTTGAGAGGGGCTCTCCCTGTGTATCCCTGGCTGACCTGGAACTCACTCTGTAGATCAGGCTGTCCTCAAACTCAGAGATCCACTGGCCTCTTTCTACCGAGTGTTGGGGTTAAAGGTGTGCATGCCCACTGCCCACAGAAGACATGGGTTTTGAACTGAGGTTTCCTTGGAGTAGGGATGCTTTGCTACAGAGATTTTGTTGTAGGCAGAGGGGAAAACGCACCCGCTCCATACTAAGGATGCAGTAATGACACTGCTTGGGGTCCTGCTTTTTCTTCCTCTCTTTGTCCCATCTCCCTTCAGTCCCTGCCTCTGCCTCTAGCTAAGGGCAAGGCCAGGCTGCACCAGGCACTGGGCTCAGACACCACACCTTCATCACCCCGAGAGGCAGGTGTGATGGTGTCATTCGATAGCCAAGTAACTGTGGCACAGAGACCTGAGACCTTCTCAACAAGGGGTAGTACACACTCGACTGGGGCCTGGCGCTCATGCTGCCCTTCCTGCTCCACAGGACCTGGTGGCCTTGCCTGGGCCTCTCAGCCTGGGACAGACTTGGGTCTGACTCTTTTCCAGTCTCACTTTTCTTTCCCCGTGCATGTTGTGGTAATAGAGATATCCTTGGTCACCGGCCAAGTGGACTCTCCACGTTGCCATTGGTAATGGAAGCCAGGACAGTACTGAGCTTTGAGTGGCTAAATAGCTTTACCCCGTGGGCTCTGTTTTTATGCTGGCCCTAAATGTCTCGGCCAATGTGTCGAAGGACTTGGCAGTGTCACAGTCAGCCACTGGGGCATCACCCAGGCTTGATGGTTTACCGACAGCCTAATTTCTGTGTTAAAACAGAGGCCCAGTCAACAGAGCAGCCACATTTGGTTGCAGCTCCTCAGAGAGCAGGAACCCGCCTTTGCCGGGAGACCATCATTCCCAGCTCCGTCACCCATGACATTCCATTAACCCGTGGGGTCTCAGGAGAGGCAGGGTGACTGGTGATTCTGCTGCTGACTGAGCTGTGGCTCCTCAGGTTCCACATGACCAAGGTCACATGACTGATGCCAGGGGAGCTGACATTGGGACCCAGGGCTTCGTGACCCCAAAGTCCACATTTCCTTCCTGCTATCTTTCTAGAAGGCCCCGGGGTGTGGGGGGAGCTGGGGGCTTCCCATGAAATCTGGCAAAGCAGGGCCTGAGGGTTCCCGGGAACTGACTCTAAGAGCTTTGCTGCCCTCATAGGCCTGGGCCTCCTGAGCTCCTGGCCGAGTAGTCCTCTTAATGGTGTCTCTCTGGGATTGTGGCTGTCTCCTGGCAGTTCTGAGTATCGTCACTTGCTGATACCTGGCTGCTTCAGGCTCTGACCTCTGGTGGCTCAAGGAATTGCTTAGTGGGTAAGAGTTTTTGCCCCACAAGCCAGGTGTCTGCAACCCTAGCACTGAGTGTGTGTGTGTGTGTGTGTGTGGTTGTATGTGCTTGTTTGTACATGTGTGTATGGCTGTGCCCAAGTGTGTGTACATGTTTGCAGATGTGTTCCTGTGTTTGTGTGCTCGCATATGTGTTTGTATGTGCCTGTGTGTGCATATGTGTGTGAGCTCATGTGTGTATGTGTGTATTTGTACAGGTTTGTGTGTGCATATGCTTGTCGGGGGTGTGTGTATGTGTGTATGCAGAGACAGGAGGTTGCTGGAGCTTGCTGGCCAGGCACTCCCTGCTTCACCCTCTCTCCTACAGAACTCTATGAAACAGGACTCACTAAGGCTGTCCAGATGCACCCTGCCCCTCAGTACCCTTCAGGGTATAAGAACAGGGCTGCATAGGGGAATTAGCTCAAAGGAAGAGTGCCAGCCTAGCATGTATGGGGCCTTGGGTTCCAACGCTAGAGTTCAAAAATGAAACAAAACCTTCAACTGAAGGAAAAGGGTACATTCTGGGACACCTGGAAGAAGCTGGTTTCTGTAAGATTCTGAGCCAAAAGCAGATTGGAGAAGAGACACGACACGTTTCTTAAGGACCTACCACACTGACTGACTAACTAATCCAGGCACTGCATGTTTGTATGTGAGGGCACATGAATGAGTGTGTCACGCTTAATTCTTATTGTTGGTTTAATTAGATTAGGAATCAGCTAGATATGCCCTGGGCAGGTCTAGGAGGCTCTTCTAGGAAGGATTAAGCAGAGGGAGAAGGCTCTCCCTCCCCTTGGTGGGGGTTGCTGCCCAGACTGAAGAACTGAGGGACCTTTTCTTTCTTTTTCCTTCCTTCCTTCCTTCCTTCCTTCCTTCCTTCCTTCCTTCCTTC
>NW_026585587.1:5955891-6018771 GCF_907164565.1 Psammomys obesus
TTCCTTCCTTCCTTCCTTCCTTCCTTCCTTCCTTCCTTCCTTCCTTCCTTCCTTCCCTTTCCTTCCCTTTCTTTCCCTTTCCTTTCTTTCTAATTTTTGCTTTAGGAGACAGGGTTTCTCTGTGTAGCCTTGGCTGTCCTGGAACTCACCAGGCCCAGGCTGGTCTCAAACTCAGAGATCTATCTGCCTCTGCCTCTGCCTCCAGGGAGTGCTGGAATTAAAGGAGTGTGCGACCAGCAACACCACCACTGCCTGGCCTGAGGGAGCTCTTAAGAGTCATCTAAAGGAATGCCTTAACGGAGGAATTAATGTCTTCATGTAGCATGTCTATGGGGGGGGGGGTTGTCTTGTTTCGTTGGTGGTGGTTTTCTTGTTTTGTTTGTTTATTTGTATTCTCCCCCACTTCTCACCCCTGGGCAGGATTTCTGTGTAGCCTTGGCTGTCCTGGAATTTGTTCTGTAGAGCAGGCTGGCCTTGAACTCATAGATCCACTTCCTTCTGCCTCCTGGGAGGGCTGGGATTAAAGTTGTGTGCCACTACTGCCTGGCACTGATTGTTAATTGATGTAAGAGAGCCCACCCCATTTTGGGAGGCACCATTCCAGGGCAACTGGTCTTGAACTGTGTTAAGTTGTTTCCGTGTGTGTGTGTGTGTGTATGTGTGTGTGTGTGTGTGTGTGTGTGTGTGTGTATGAATATGTGGGTGAAGATGCACGTGTGTGTGGACAATATTAATGTCTTCCTCAATTATTTCTCCATCTTTTTTTAATGCAACATGGTCCTGCCATGTAGCCCTGACTATGCTGGTATCGGCTATGTAGACCAGGCTAGCCTCACTCACAGAAATCACCTGCCTCTGCCTCCCAAGTGCTGGAAGAAAGGCATATGCCATCACTCCTGGTCACCTTGTTTCTCTCACTGGACCTGGCGCTCACCAGTTGGCTACACCGGTTGGCTAGTAAGCAACAGAGCCAGGTGCTGGGCTCGGAGGTACATGCCACGGCACCCAGCTTTTAATGTGGGAGCTGGGGATCTGAACTCACACCCCACGCTTGCTTGTGCAGCATGGCTGAGCCCTCTCCGCAACCCCCATGTCTATTCTGTGCAATTTTCACAGCAGTCCTGTGAGGGGGGGGGCTGTTGTCACCCCCAGCTTTGAGGACTCTGAGGATCACTGCTATCAGGGCTCATCGCTGCCATTCAGCAATGGCAGGAAGCATGGTTTCTCTCCACACTTTCCTGTTTCTGAAAGTGGGCTAGGGAGATGGCTCAGCGGGCAAAAGTGCTTTCTGCACAAGTGTGAGGACCTGAGTTCGAATCCCCGGAAGGAACTCACATAAAGGCCAGACATACAAAATGAGCTGTGCTAGTGCTAGCACTCCCACAGCATGATGGGAGACAGAGACGGTGAAACCTCAGAGGCTCACAACTGGCCTGGCACACAGAGCAGAGAAAACTGAGGCCCCATCCCAAGCAAGGAGGAAGTGAGGACAGACATCCCAGGGCTGTCCTTTATAGCCACGTGTGCACTGTGGTATGCACATACACATTCACACATTCACACATGCATGAGCACACAGAGGGAGGAGGGGGGAGAGAGAGACGAGTTTGGGTACTGTTGGGTTCTCAGGGTAGAGGCCAAGAAAACTCACTTCAGATACAGAAGCTTAAAATGAAAGCTTTACCTTCTGAGCTCAGGGAGGCGGCCAGTTTGGGATCTGAACTGCATCCCCGAGGGGAAGCTTGTATTGCATATTCAAAGGGTGAAAACCGAAAGGTGAGGGGGCTTTGGTGGGTGTCAGGGTCATCCAATCAAATTCTAACATTATGGGTTAAGCAAGGGAGTTTCTGTTGGAGGCTGGGCTTCATCCAGGACACCTGGCCTCAAGGCCTTTAACTATTTTCCAAGACGGTTGGTCTGGAATCCAAGGTCCTTAATTTATCCTCCTAGACATTTTGTCCAGAGCTCAAAGTGATCAGGGAACAAAGAAGTAGATTATCTGTCTGTAATGAGGGCTTTGCAGCCAGTATACTTTTATGATTTAGGCACCTAAGTTAAGATAAAAGCAAGTTTCACAAAATTTTTTTTTTCAGTTAATAGACAATTAGGAAAGTGTTTCAAGGGACTGGGTAAGAGTTGACTCTGTAAACTTGAGTGTGAACCTAGTCTGACCTAGCAAAATGGGCGAGCAAAATGTAATAGTTGCTTCGAAAAGGCTGGGCTCTGGTGGCTGCCTTCTTACAGTTATAATCAGTAGCTTATCATAGTTTACCATCTCACTTTTTCTCTTTGGAGGTCTAGGTTTTGAACCAGGACATTCAGTATGCGGGGAAGTTGCTATACCACTAGGCTATACAATCTTATTTTGAAATAGGGTCTGCCCCATGCAGGTCTTGAAGGTGTGATCCTCCTGCCTCAGCCCGGAATAGCTGGGATTGCAAGTCTATGCCACTAGATATGGCTGCATCTTTTGAGGCAGGGTCTCACTGTGTAGACCAAGCTGATGCTGAACACACAGATTTCCCTTCCTGCCAAGTGCTGGGATTAGAGGCATGCCTACAAAATGGTGGGTCTCAAAGCAGGGACATTTTGACCTTGATGCATAGCAAATGTTTTACAGCCTCCTTCACAGCTCACCTTTGTCATTAAGAACTTTTGGTTGCAAGTTGTGTAACTTCCTCTCAAAGAAAGAAAACTGACGGGCACAGTAGTTGACCAGGATGCTGGGCACAAATCCTTGGGTTAGAGGAAGACCTGCAAAGACCCTGAAAGTGGGATTCAACCTTGTTAGATCACTGCCCATCTTTTATTTCTGCTCAATTAACCAACGGGCTTTCTTCTTCCCTGGAACAGCCCCAGTGTAATAATCCCAGGAGAAAAAGGATCCAGGAGACTTCAGCATCAATCTTAGGGAAGAGAGTTCTGATTGGCCCTCTTGGAGTCACGTGCCCATCTCGGTCCAATCCCTGTGGCTTAGAGAAGTATTACAATGATCCAGCCCCCCTTCCGGAAAAGGTCATGGAAGTGGGTAGGAGTGAGCTAGGCCAGTAGCACTATAGCACTGCCTCCCTGATCATTATCATATCATATCATATCATATCATATCATATCATATATCATATCATATCATATCATATATCATATCATATATCATCCTCTCAGACAAAGGGGATGTGTACAAAAAACATAAGATGTCTATGATTTCCCCTTCTCTTGTGAGGAGGTATTCTAAAGTTGTTAATCAGACCTCAGAAAACTGTGCTGTTTGAAGGATTTAATAAAGGGATGAAATATGCATGTAATACACTAGATGTAATTATGTTTAAACTTCTCATCAAGTAAGGATTTGTTTGCAGACAGATCTTTAATAGAAACATGAAAAAGCTTTTAGAAAACTAAGCCTGTGGCTTTGTCTTGTGGAATTTAAGCCCCATAGTGCTACCTTCACTTTAATGCTGGCTTGAGATTGCAGTATCTCTTCTATTGTCCCCGTGTGTCTTCATTTCTTTTCCTGTTGCTGCAATAAAATGCCACTGTTATACCCAACTCTCCTGGACCCCAAAGTACACCAAGGAACCAACTCTGGTGCAGATGTAGTAGGGTTTTTATTACAAGCCTAACAAGAGTCTATTGGTTGAAACACAAAAGGGGATGTTGATTTTAAACTGATTGGCTGTGGGAAGGCCCAAAAACCATTAGCAGTCTGGCTTCCCTTGTTTGGATATTGCTAGGGCCGGTTTCCTAGCAACTGTATCTCTAGTGGGCAAGAAAGAATGAAGTAAGGCTGGTTCCTCCCCAAAGGTGGCTGGACATGTCTCCACCTGTCTGGCCTTTGTTCAGGCTTGTGCATTAAACTTTAATCCAATAACCCAAAAAAACTAATTTTTCATTCTTTGGCCTCTCACCCTAACAAAAGCAACTGTAAGGAGAAAGGGTTCATCTGGCTCACAATTCTAGGTTCCAGTCCATCTTTGTAGAGACTCAAGGAAGCGGGAAGTTAAAGCATACAGTTACACCATACCCACAGCCAAGCGCAAAGCAATGAATTCAGGCATGCACAGTAATGTTCAGCTTGCTTTCTTCACGAAAACAGTCAGGGAATGGTGCCACCCATGATGGGCAGGTCTTCCCACCTCAATTAATATAATCAAGATAGCCGCCACAGACACTCCTACAGGACAAACCTTTGAGACTCCGTTCAACTCAGATGACTCTAGATGGTATCAAACTGACACTCCTCAAAGATCTCCCACCTTCCTCATTTTCATCCATTCAAACCCTGCCTTTACTTTAAGGTCATCATCAGATTTTCAGGTTCTTCCCCCAAAGCTCTATCTTTTTGTTTTGTCTTGTTTTTGTTGATGGTGGTGGTGGTTGGCTGGCTGGTTTTTTAGATTTATTTACTATGTGTGCAGTGTTCTGACTACATGTACACCTGCACGCCAGAAGAGGGCGCCAGATCTCATTATAGATGGTTGTGAGCCACCATGTGGTTGCTGGGAATTGAACTCAGGACCACTGGAAGAGTAGCCAGCACTCTTAACCTCTGAGCTGTCTCTCCAGCCCCTCAGTTACTTACTTTTAAGCAGTACTTGGCTTTTACCAGTTTTGGGAGTCAAATTTCTCTGTGCTTTTGCCTCAGGCAGGGTTAGGTCATAGGACTCACGGCACTTACACCCATTGGCACAAGTTGGGGTACAGATTAAGCTGGTACAAGAGGCCCCCACTTATTTTCTCTCATGTACCAACCTAAACACAGTAACAGTGATCACTGTTGGCCTTCCTGCTCGGATGGAAAGGTTTCCTGAGACTTGGGAGGTCAGGCACCACACAGCTCTGAGTTGGGAAGGTATCTCAATGGAAGGGCATCCTGAGGTATGGGCAGGAGGGAGGCAGTGCCAGGAACCACACAGTGAGGTAGGACAGTGTCCTAAAAGAAGGTCACCCTGAGACACAGGAGCCCAGGAAGCACACAGCTCTGAGAGGAAGCCTCCTCAGTAGAGGTGTTGCAGCTCCCAGGGCAGGGTATTCCCAGCTGAGCTCAGGAGCCTCAGCCCCGCTCCTTCTTAGATCCTTCTCTTTGCTTCATCGCTTCTTGGCTTCTTCCAATAAGAGTCACACCAGGCAGCAAATCTCACATAAAATGATTGGAGGGTCCAGGCAGTGGAGGAACGAATCAAAAAATGGCTGCCTCTGCACCTGGAAGAAGGTAGCAGGGAACTGGGCAGACACAGCCTTTATATAGGATTCCTTAGGGGCAGAGCTCTCTAGGGACAGAGATTTCCAGAGTGAGGATTGGTGAGCTCAGGGGTTGGTGGGTTTTCCTGCTCAGGAGTTGATGGGTTTTTGTTCAAACCTTTCACCTAAAATTGGCATAATCTGGGAAGGATCCGACTGAGGGGCTGGATATGGCCTTTTGACAGTTACAGAAGCTGGAAATACCATTATGACAGTTAGAGAGATGCGGGGGAGGGGCCAGATTCCTGGTCCTGGTCCCTGGCTGGCAGTGTCAGGCCATTTAAAGCTCCCTTGCTTCAGGGAAATGGCTACAGAGATGGTGCTGGAGCTCACAGACTGGTTCCAGTTGGACAAGCCTCCCTCCCCAGGAGTCCCCTGTCAGCCGAAACTGATGCCTCAGGTGCTGTTGCTTTCTCTATGGCTTCAGCTTCTAAGTTTCTTCAGGTTTCAGATCTCAGGTCCCAGGACTGTGGAGATTTAGCCTCAGCCACTGTGGAGTCCTGAGGTGTTGCTGTCCAGAGGTGTAGAGAGGCCAGCAGCACAGCCTGAAGCTCTGAGCACCCCTCTCAGGGACCTCAGGGTGTGGCACCCAGAAGAGGAGGAGCTGAAGAGGCCAGGGTGGGGGGAGGGCAAAGGGGAAGGACAGGGAAAGATGTAGGGAGAGCCCTGGGGCAAAACTTTAAAGCTCCTCAGCAGGGGCCGGGACGCTTTCCTGCAAAGCACACAAAGTTCACAAAGGGAGTCCACAGCAGGGAAACCTGCCAATTGAGTCAGGCCGGGTCAACTGTTGTAATCCCCTCGTGCTACACATGGATCTAGAATGTTCCCTGAAGGCCTGAGCTGAAGGCTGTGTTCCCAGCATGGCACTATTGGAAGGTGCTGGAAACTTAGGAAGAAGCTGGCTCATTGGTGATGTGTGGAGATGCTGGTCTCCTCTCTCCTTGCCTTTGGCTGCCATGAGGTGCCACCATATGCTTCTGCTATCATGCTCCGCGTTGTCTCACCGGAAGGCCAAAGAGCGGTGGGCCAACCGGTGGAGGACCAAACCCCCTGAAACTGTGAGCCAAACAGACTTTTCCCCTTGTTAGTTGCTTTATCTCACTGTAGGCTACAGTGATAAGTGCCAGTGCATCAGGACCACCCGGAACCCCAGAGGCCCTGCGTTTGTGTCCTCCCGTCTCCAAGGGCATGCTCTCACCTACATGTTACAGTTTTTTCTCACTTGCTTCCAGCCCACGAACAAGGGAAAGTTTAGAAAGCGCATGTCTAGACCCGCCCACGGTGGCCTACACCCATCATTTCAGTACCCAGGATGCTGAGACAGGAGGAGTACGACGAGCTCAAGCCAGAGCTTGAAAATGGGAGACATCACTCCAGCTACATCCCGTACAGAATTACATTATATGGATGCATGTAACTGCAAGGAACTCTGGGAAAGGTGTCCTCTGGCTACAGTATGAGTTTGAGATGGTTCATTGAGCAAAAGAACATAAGCGTGGAGGCCTTAGTTCAAGCCCAGGAGCCCATGGGAGAATGGAAGAATCAACTCCAGAAAGTTCTCCTTGGACTTCCAGGAGAGGCACACCTCGACAGGAATGGGCACCCCCCCCCGCCTTCTCTCTCTCCTTCTCTCTTTCTGTCACACACACTAATAATAATAATCAATTTTTAAAAGATTGGCTGGAAAGCTAGGTGGGAGGCAGAGGCAGGCAGATCTTCTGAGTTCAAGGACAGCCTGGTCTACAAAGTGAGTTCCAGCACAGCCAGGACCACGTAATAGAGAGACCCTGTCTCAAAAGCAAAAACGAAACAAAACAAAAAAAGATTGGCTGGCAAGACTCAGTAGGTCTAGCACTTGCTGCCAAGCCTGACGGCCCAAGTTTGAGCCCCAGCCCCTCCGGTAGAGGAAGGGACCTGGCTCTTTCAAGTTGTCCATACAAGCGATGGCAAGTGCGTCCACACATGAATACATACATCCACACATACATGCTTTTTAAAAACTCAATTACTACGGGAAAAATACATATTTTTGATATAGCAATTTATACATTTTAGCTTTCGCAAAGCTATCATCTTTGAGATTATCCTGGGTGCTCCAAAGGACAGGAGGGTGGGAGAGAAGAGGCCCGACCTAGCACTGACTACTCACAGTAATACCTACCAGGGGTGGACACAGACCGCTTCTCAGACTACTGCACAGCCTGATGGCTAAGGAGTCAAGTTCCGATCCAAGAAAAAGAGCAGAAGTGACACCATCTAGGTGGCAGAGGTCCACCGCATGCCCGCTAGCCCTGGTATCACCAAGGGTGGGCTGGGTGCTGTGAGGGAGGCTTGTCACAGCTGCGACTCGGGCATGGTGATTTTAAGTCATCAGAGCGTGATTTAGGAAGCATACGGATGAATTGGTTTTCTCACGTTGTTTGGTTTTGGTTGGATGAGGACTGAGGACAGAACTGAGGGTCTACACACCGAGGGAGGTGCTGTACCTGCCCTCCCCAGCTCTCGGATGAACACTCCACCTTAAATCTTACTCCCTTTTCCTTTTTCCGAGGTGTGTGTCATACATGCATGTACATGTGTGTTTGCATGTGTGTGGATGCCTTTACATGTGTGTGAGTGTGATGCCCGTGGCTGAGGCTGCTGTCAAGAATCACCCTCTACAACTCTTCCTACTTGCTCACTGAGGCAGTCAGCAATCGAAGCTAGAGCTTGTCCACATAGCTACTCTCTCTGGCCCGCTTGCTCTGAAGATCCATGTCCCTGCCCCCTGAGCCTGAAATTCCAGGAGACTACAAAGCCAGTCCAGGATAGCCATGGCTACACAGAGAAGCCCTGTCTCAACACCCCCCCTTTCCTTCCTTCCTTCCTTCCTTCCTTCCTTCCTTCCTTCCTTCCTTCCTTCCTTCCTTCCTTCTTTCTTTCTTTCTTTCTTTCTTTCCTTTCTTTCCTTTCTTTCTTTCTTTTGGCTGTCCCGGACTTTCTCTGTACACCAGGCTGGTCTCAAACTCACAGAAATCCACCTGCCTCTGCCTCCCTAGGGCTGAAATCAAAGGCCTCTGCCACCACACCAGGCAAGGTGCAGTCTTTCTGTATAGCTCTGGCTGATACGTGGAGTGATCCTGGTGCCTTAGCTTCCTGCATGCCGGAATTGCAAGGGTACACCAAGATGCCTGGCTTTTTATTTTAAATCTTGAGCACTTATTTTACTTAAGTAGAAGAAACAATTTATTAGCTTGCCATAGACACCATTGTTTAGGATATTTGATTTAGGTAAAAAATGAGAAGCAAAACATTGGTAACATTAAGAGAATGAGTTAAAGAAACATATCAAGCAAACAATATGGGACAAAAAAAAAAAAAAAAAAGCAAGGGGATAAAATGGCTCGGCAGTTAAGACCACTGGCTGTTTTTCCAGATGGACCTGGGTTCAATTCCTAGCACCCTCATGGCAGCTCAAAACTGTCTGTAATTCCAGGTCCAGGGGATCTAAGACCTTCAAAGACATACATGCAGACAGAACACCAATGTACATATAATAAAATATTTTTAAAAAGCAAGAAAATTCTCTGTCACAATACAGACAGGCAGCAGAGCCTATACGTGTGTGTGTGTGTGTGTGTGTGTGTGTGTGTGTGTGTGCGCGAGAGCGTTATTTGCATGTATGTAGGGGGTGGATGCCTGCGTACGTGCGTGTATGTGTGTCTGTGTGTAGGTCAGAGATTGACTTCCCTAATTGCTTCTCCACTTTAATTTCGGAGGCAGGGTCTCCCACTGAACATGGAGCTCCAGGTTGGCTAGGCTGGCTGGCCAGCACCCCCTGGATCCTCCGGTCTCTGCCAGCATGCACCACACGCCCTCTCACTCACCGAGCCGTGTGCCGGGCTTGCGAAGTGGCAGTCTGTCACCCTGTGGAGACAGCACATGGGCGATCAGGTGCCAGCAGGTAGAGTGGGCACAGGTAAGCGGTGTGAGCAGGTGGCTCAGAGGCCTTCCCTGGTGATTCTTGCCTCACTGACTGTCCCCAGGACCTCAGAGACTGTTCCTAGTGATCAGTTGGCTGAGAAGGAATGAATGCGGACCTGGTTTACAGATGGCTCTGCAGGGTATGCTGGCACCAACAGGAAGTGGACAGCTGAAGGCCTGCAGCCCCGCTCCAGGTGACCTGCAGAACTTGGGTAAAAGAATGTCTTGCATTGGGCAGGCCACCAAGAGGCGTGTTCATTTGTGTGCTTGGCCTGCACTGAGATGTTAGAAGGAATCTATAGTGACTCAGGGATGAGGAAGGGAAAAAATGACTGCTGTCAGGTGCCTCAAGTCACCCGGATCAGGAGCCCTTAGCACAGTACATGGCTGGATCTCTCCAGACAGGCACAGACCTTGAAGATGGTATTTGTGTCACTTGTGTTTGTTAGCACCAAAAGAAAAAAAAAAAAAAGCCGGAGACAATTAGGTTAAAAAGAAGAAAGGAAGTTGGGCACAGTGGTACACATTTGTAATCTCAGCACTCAGGAGGCAGAGGCAGGCGGATCTCTGAGTTCCAGGCCAGTCTCATCTACCAAGTAGGTGTAGGACAGCCGAGGCTCCACAGAGAAACGCTGTCTCAACACCCCCCACCCTCCACACACACACACGAAAAAGAAGAAAGATTTATCTGGGCTCAGTTTTCAAAGGAGCCCTATTAATCAGGCGAATGAAATGTGCTCTGTGGGGACCAGCCCGTCTCTTTCCAGCCACCCCAGTGCTCGCTCAGTGGGTCCGTATGGCGGCCATCATGGCAGCAATGGTAGCAGCTGCACAAATAACCAACACAGGGATTAACTTTCCCCAGGGTTTGCAGTCATCTGCCTCGTAACTGGCCGACAGCAGAGACCAATGTTGAGCGGGCATTGCCGTCCCACCGGGAGCCCGGCCAGCCACCTAGGACCAGCAGACCACACAGGATTCTTTCCTTCATGCTGGAGACACAGATCTGTCCTTTGTGGGTTTGGGGATGCCTTCCCTGCCCTCAGTACTTTGGCCAGTACTATCAGCCACACGGTCCCTTGTCACCTCTGTGTTCCCTCAGAATAAGGAAGTTGCTTTACATTGAAATCCAAGTGTAAATGGTCTGACCTGGTTTAATCCCATACCATATGGCCAGGGAGCAGCTGACCTGACGGAGAGGAGGGATAAGCAGCCAGGTGCTTCCTGGGAGGCAGTGCTTTGAAAGTGCTTTGAAAGAATGGGGCTCTGTCTTACAGAACAGAATGGGTGTGCTGAAAAGGAGGATGTGATATGGCCAACACACTTGGGTCTGGGACTCAAGGGCTGGACAGCATAGAGGACGGGGCCTGGGGTAGATCAGAGGTTCAGAGCAATGCCGCCGATGTGATGTGGCCTTTGAGTGTAGGAAGCTTTCTGGAGTCCCCTCCTCATCCAATAGAAGCTGAGCAGTCCCTGAGGAGGTTAGGTCCTCATGACTGTGAGGCAGGCGTCAGCAACTGCTGGTGGAAAGTTATTTAAGTTCCTATTTTTGGTGTCCCTGAGACCTAGCTTCCCCGGGGAGCTTAGGATTCCCTCTTCTACTGGGGCAACCCTTCAGGCCTCACAGTGACCGCAGAATCGATGATGACTTTGGGACAACCTGGTTAAGACTGACCTCTTCCTGTCGCTGATCCTAGATGTGAAACCTCTTGGGACCGTAGTGTTAGCCAAGTTCTCCAGCGGACCCCAGTGTGGACTCCATTCCTATCCTACCCTTAGGTAACCTGTCTCAGCAACTTGCTGAGGAAAGGGGCTGGCGGCGGGGGGGGGGGGGGGGCAGACGGACACAAACCTGAAGCTAGAAGGGGATAAACAGGCTTGGCCGCATGCAGCCCAGGGGCTTCTCTCTGGGCAGTTTAAAGACCCAGCCTCGTGTTCTCCAGGCACAGAACCAAAACAAAACAAAAACTGGGCGGAGCGAGTTCTTGCTCCGCTTCCCACGGAGGGTCCAAGGCCACCTGGAGAACCAGCACTGGTCCCCAGGCCCCAGCACAGGGAACCCGAGGTTCAGGAACCTCACCGAGATGGGTGGGAGGAAGAGCCGGCTCCAGGGAGATTACACGTGCTTGAGTGATTCGGATCCGGGTCACGGCTGGGGCTCGGGGCCCCCGCGGAATTAGCTTCCCAACACGCTTGGGATTTGCAGGAAGGAGCTGATGAGCGGCCATGTGCTGGCCAGGCCGGAGGCAGTGTCGTCTCGTTGGTGTTGCCCTCAGGCCCATGATGCCTGGGTCAGCCGAGCCTGGCAAGCTAGTAAGAGCTGAAACCCTAGCCACTTCTCCTTTCCCCTTCCCCTTCCCTTCGCTCAGAATCAGGCTCAAACTTGATGACCAAGCAGCTTTTTTATATGTTCTTATAATGTTACTCCGTGTGCCTTGGTGTCTTGTCTGTATGTCTGTGTGAGACTGTTGGCTCTCCTGGAACTAGAATTACAGTTACAGACAGTTGGGAGCTGCCATGTGGGTGCTGGGAACTGAACGGAACCCAAGTCCTCTGGAAGGGCAGCTAGTGTTCTTAAGCCCCAGTATTTTTTTTTTTTTTCCGGCTTTTCAAGACAGGGTTTCTCTGTGTAGCTCTGACTTTCCTGGACTCATTCATAAGCCATCTCAAATGATATACCCCAACAGCGATCTGTGTAAACTGCTGAGTGTCACGGTGCAGGGCTGTGAGCCCAACACTTGGGCGACAGGGACAGGAAAAATCTTAAGTTCAGAAAAACTGTAATTTTTTTATGTAAAAGTTTCATTTATTGTGGGGTGCTGGTGGCACACACCTTTAATCCCAGCAGGAGAATCTCTGTGAGTTCAAGACTAGCCTGGTTTACAGAGTGAGCTCCAGGACAGCCAGAGATACACAGAGAAACCCTGTCTTGAAAAACCAATAAACAAACAAACAAAATTAAAAATTGCACTTGTTTATCCATTCACTTGTTCATTCTGTGCACACCTGGAGTTCAAGGGCAACAATATATTAGGAGCCAGTTTGTTTCAGAATGAATGTGCTTTCCCCAGCACCTAGATATTATCAAAGGGAACCAAGAAGGGTGGCATGGGGCGGGCTCCAGCAGCTTTCACCAGCTCATCCTGCCAGGCTGGGATAGCTAAGAGAACCTGGACTTAGAGATGAGGAGGAGAGGCACACCCCTTGATATGGAAAGAGGCCTACTACCCTGCTGTGAGCCTGAGGGCTTCTTTTGTTGTGGGAATAGGGCCTAATTGGTGGGAAACTCAGTGAACAAATCTTTGTTTATTGGTTGGTTTCCTCTTTGTAACAGCCCTGGCTGTCCCCGAACTCTGAGCTCTGCCTGCTTCTGCCTCCAGACTATGGGCTGGGATTAAAGGCTTGAGCCACCGTGCCAGCAAGGTAACAAAAATTAACAGAAACATTCTCTGCATCTTTATGTCAGAAGTATAATTTTTTCCTTCCTATAGTTTTCTACTCATTCTTGAGGGCATGATCAAATGAATTTATGCAACTTAATATTTCTTAAACAAACTTAGTACATCCTTTATTACTGTTTCTCCTTTGTCGGGTTCCTACCAACTTTTAGGTCCCAGGGATACAACTCAGGTCTTCAGGCTTGGTGGCAAGTGCTATACACACTAAGACTTCTCACTAGCAGTTAGGGTCTCAAGAAGTTCCGGTAGTCTCAAACTTGATATGTAGAAACAAAGATGATTTTTTTGGTCCTTCTAACCCCATTTCCCACAGCTGGTATTATAGGCCATAGTCAGTGGGCTCATGAATCTTTTGCATCTGAGGTCAGTCTGAGCAATGTAGCCAGACTGTCACACACACACACACACACACACACACACACACACACACACACACTTGCACGCATGCATCAAAGCACGAATGTAGGTGAAATATTCTGGTTGTGATCACGACTTTGATGGTACAGTTTTCTGCTCAAAGCCTGAAATCGCCTCAGACTGAACATTTTGATTTCGAAAGAATGAAGCTCGGGAGTGTAAACAGGGTCACTCTGTCCAGGGACAGCAAACTCACTGGTCCTCATCTGCAACTTGAAGTGGGAAGATTGCAAGGCCAGCCTGTGCTCCATAGTAAGACCTTATCTCAACAAAACAACCCCTTCAAACACGGTTCTCCCCGAGACACCGGCTGGCCACTGATGGAAAGGCCTGGCCACTGAGCCCGACCGTCTCCTTCCACTTCTGAAATGGAAATAAAGATCACTGGGCCACCCACGCCCTAAGTTCCGTGTGGGAGCTGTGGCCCGACACACAGTCAAATCCTTACCTGTTCCTGTAACACCCTGACCTGCTTTTCTCTTCGACCCCAGGCAGTAACTTCAGCAGGGTGATGGTGGCAGTGGCGTACACCTTTTACCCCAGCACTCGGGAGGCAGAGGCAGGTGCATCTTTGAGTTTGTGGCCAGCCTGGTCTCCAAAGCGAGTCTAGGACAGCCAGAGCTACACAGGGAAACCCTGTCTCAAAAAACCAACCAAACAAACAAACAAAAAAACAAGTGGTGACTCCTCTCTCAGGCAGACCCTCATCCACTGTTCTAGCCACCCTCTCTTCCAGGGCGCCACCAAGTCCAAGCACTCTACCCCTGCACAGTCAGCTTACTAAATAGTTTCCTGTCTGGTTGTTCTTCCTGTCCTGAGTGTATCGCCTCGGCAAGTGGAGTGACCTCACTAGGCCACTTCTTGACCTCTCCTTTGGCTTAACTCCCTGCAGGCGTCCTGCCCTGTTGAGGGCCCTTGCAGGCCCACAGGCGCTGGCTCCCCATCCTCTCTCTCTCTTTTTTCTGCTGCTGCTGCCCTGCCCACACCGTCGTCTTGTTCCTGGAGCACACCAGGCTGTCTGCACTGATTGGGACCAACAGGGCCTGACATGCTTTTCTCTCCCACCATGCTGCTTACTGTTTTTTCAGTACATCTTACCGGTGGCCGCTTGGGCTCCCCAACCCCAGTTCCTTTGCAACATATTTATGTCCATATGTTTTTTTCTTTAGCCTTCGCCAGTATATTTACTAATCTACTTGAATGTCTCGTTTCTCTCCCCAGAGTGCAGCCCCTTGCACACAGGCATTTCTGTGTGTTTAGCTCTATTGGCCCACAGCATCACTTGGTACATAGGAGCAGCTCCATGAATACCAGATGAGTGAGGCAAAGGTAGATGGGGCAGGGGTGGTGGAGGTTGCTGGAGGTTACCTAACTAGAAACTAGCAGTTCACTGTAAAGCTTTACTACAGACATTTCCTCATGACTAGAACTTTGCAAGATTAATAATAGTTTATATATATACATATACACACACAGACATACATACATATGTATATATTCAGTGTATAGTCTAATTCTACACATTTGCTACCTGGGTGAGGCCAATTCTCAATAGCAGAACACTCACCTCTGGTTCCCCACTGGAAAGACTGAAAGTTTGGAGTGGCCTTGTTGGAGGAAGTGTGTCACTGTGGAGGCGGGTTTTGAGGTCCTATGTGCTCAAGCTACTCCCAGTGTGGTACAGTCTCTCCTGTAGAAGCTGCCTGCAGATCAGCTTCTCCAGTACCATATTGGTCTGCATCATCCTTCCTACCATGATAATGGACTAAACCTCTGAAACTGTAAACCAGCCACATGAAATGTTTTCCTGTTGCAGAATATTTGATCCCATTGTAAACCCCGAGATCGTAAACTGTAAAAACCTGTTTCTTGTTTGGTGTGGCTCAGCCCTAGCTCACACCTTTAATCCAAGAACTTTCTATACACAGGATTTAATAAAATTAACCCTAGGTCAAGAGGTAGAGGAAGAAACCAGCTGACAGGGATTAGGCAGAAAAGGGACTTTGAGAGAAGAGTGTTTATGAGAACATGGAAAAGAAGAAAGAACTTTTTGGCTTTTTTCTCCTGGCTGAGCTAGCAAGCTTTTGGCCTTGGGCTTTTTCCTCTGGGATATGGGCTGAGGAGGGTCTGCTGGATGCTCTCTCTGCCTGTGTTAGCAGGTTTTCTTCCTGGCACCTGGCTCCCGAGTCGTCGCTGGTGAAGTTGAACGATTTGGGACCTTCTTTCTTTATAGCAACATTTTCCTTTGTAAGAGTTGCCATGGTCATGTTTTTTCTTCATGTAATAAAACTCAAACTAAGACACTCTGCAAGGAATGTCTACATGCTATATGCTGGTTTTTCTGAATTCTAGTTTTTAATGTGTTTATTAGGTATTTTGTGTCTGGGCCTTGTATTTTTGTTTTTTTGTTTGTTTGAGGCAGGGTTTCTCTGTGTAGCCTTGGCTCACCTGGACTTGGCTTTATAAACCAGGCCTGCCTCTGCCTCCCTGAGTGCTGGGATTAAAGGCATAACAAATCTGCTACATTTTAAGGTTATAGAAGTTTAAAGACCTTAAGGTGGGGGTTGGGGTTATAGCCCAGTGATAGAATGAGTCTAGGCCCTGGGTTCAATTCTCAGCCTTAAACACAATCAATTTAAAGACAACAGGGTTAGAGCATGGTGATGCACACCCTTAGGCCTAGCACTTGGGAGGCAGAGGCAGGTTTGAGGTCAGCCTGGTCTACATAGCAAATGTCAGGTCAGCTTGGTCTACATAGCGACTCTGTCTCAAAAACAAACAGAAAGAAAAAGGAAGGAAGGAAGGAAGGAAGGAAGGAAAGATCTGACTTGTCTGGGCACCAGTCACAAAAAGGTTGCCCATACATACATGCAAACAAAACATCCATAAACTTAATACACTCCCGGGAATTTGGGGAGTGGATTGGTATTTTGCCTGGATGTATGCCTGTGTCAGTGTTGGAGTTACAGCTCTGAGTTGTCTTGTGGGTGCTGGGAATTGAATCCGGGTTTTCCGGAAGAGCAGCCAGTGTTCCTAACCACTAAGCCATCTTTCCAGCCTTTTTTTGTTTTGAGACAAACCTATGTAGCCCTGGTTACCCTGTGCCTTTCCAGTGCCGAGATTAACGGTGCACCACAATGCCCTGCTTAGATGTACTTTGGAGAGTAAGAGCTGAATGAAACTGAAGGAAACATTGGAGAGGTAAGGAAGGAAGTGACCAAGCAGGTGCTGAGGAGCTTGTTCCCTTCTGTCTGTGTTTCGAGGCGGCAGCTGAAGTTGGCAGTGCTCTGACTGCTCTTCCTCATATTCATGGAGGCAGGATCTCTCAACTGATGCTCAAAGTGGCTGACAGGGCTAGTCAGACTCATCAATTTTTCCTTGTGGAATCAGTTTCGGCCTTCACCACTGTAATTACAGGCAGATTCTCATCAAGACCTGGCACTGGTTTGTGGGGAGAGGAAATCCAGTTGAGTCACCTTATCTCCTCAGCACCAGTGTGCTTGATTGCACACACATCCCCCCAAGCACCCTGAATCCTCTCCACCTGTTTCTACTTTAGGCAAAATTAGGAACTTGTTCTATCAGACTCGGTCCTAGAGTTTAGACCCGTTGATAACGACACCCAGAGTCCATTTGCTCTAAAATCTTGGGCAATTTTCTTCACCCATGAGCACCCCCACTCCACGAGGTCATTGACAATTCCATGTCTCACACTGAACCATGCCTTTACATACATCCTCAGCATTTATATGGCCTTCATGGTACTCGTGAATTTGAATTTTCTTTCACAGTAACAATGCAACAAAATCCTTCCATTTGCATAAAGTTTAGGTTTCAAAATTCCTTTCTAAAAGATTTCTTTGCAGTATTCTGACTTTGCTAAGAGTCTTATCTTTTTTTACAATTTTATTTTTTTTATTTTCTGTAGATGAGTGCTCTATCTGCATGTACACCTGCAGGCCAGAAAAGGGCATTAGATCCCTGTGTAGATGGTGGTGAGCCACCATGTGGTTGCTGGGAATCAAACTCAGGACCCCTGGAAGAGCAGACAGTGCTCTTAACCTCTGAGCCCATCTCTCCAGCCCCGTAAGACAGTTTTAAAAAACATTAAAAAAATTTTTTATGGCATAAGCATTTTACCTGCACATGCCTGTGCCCTGCATATTTGTGTGTGGGCCCCGCAAAGGCCAGAAGAGGGCCATGGGTCCCTGGAACTGGAGTTACAATTTTGAGTTGCCACACGGATGCTGGGAATTCAAACAAAAGTTCTCAGGAAGAACAGCCAGTGGTCTGTTGGGCCACTCATCCCCTTAAATGTTTACTCTGACCATTCTCTAGGATTCTTCATGAAATCTAAGGAAGTGTAACCAGTCATGTCCTTAAGCCCCTATGGTCGGCACACTTATCAGGAGCTCCAACCCTCGGAGAAGTAGCAAAAAAAAGACTCCAGTTAGAGTGGCACTTTTATTATGTTTGAAATTTTATTATCTGGGAGAGTAGAAATAGACAACACCACAGCATGCACAGAGGTCAGAGGACAACTTTATCAGGCCATTCTTGAGTAGGGCCTAGTTGCACACACCTTTAATCCCGTGCTCGAGTTCCAGGACAGCCAGGGCTACACAGCAAGACCCTGTTGATAAAAAGCAGAGCCTGGTCTCAAACTCACTGGGTTGGCTTTGAACTCCTGATCCTCTTGTGTCCATCCTCCAAATGCTGAGATGATAGGTGTGTGCCACCATGCTTTGCTTTATATGTGTTTTATTTTCTCTCCAAACTCCATTGCTTTGTTTGTAAACAGGAACAAATTATCCATCTTATAGGATTATATGAGAAACAGGGTAAATACTAATACACATTATCCTGAGACAGGTTCCGACATTTATGTACATTGACTCCAAGTTCACTTACAGAGCACTTACTTATGGTAAAGTTCAACCTATATAGTGTTGTACATGGACAATGAGCGAAGTGCTAAAGATTCAAATGTCATTTTATAGGGAAAGAAAACAAAACAAAAAATAAAACAAAGCACATTGGTACTTTTGGTTCCCTAAAACCTAAGTTAAAAGGACTAGTCCAAGAACTCATAGTATACTCCACTGTAAACTGGTCCTGGGCGGGACAGTGCCACAGTGCTAGGTAACAGGCTTTTGCAAGCTCAGTGTTCTGGGCTCCAGTGCAGAACCATCCGGGAGGAACAGATCGGGAACGGCAGCACCAGGGAGGATGAGAGGAAATTATCAACTCAAGGCCCACCTGGCTACACAGTTAAAATCCACCTCAACAGAGATGTTAGTAGGGAGGGAGACTATATTCCCACCACATCTGGGAAACAGAAGGATTGCTCAAGGTCATGCTCTGAAATGCAACCAGCTTTGAGAAGCAGCCTCAAAGAAACATGAAGAAATGCTTATGAGTCACCTAAACAAGTCTTGCCTGTAGCATACCGTTTCAGTGCTACATACAGCGTGATCCTGTATTTAAAACGAAACAGAAAGACACGTACCAATAGTCTTAAATTCAAACTCCTGATCCTCCTGCACCCATGAGTAGCTGAGTGTTGGGATTGCCAGAATGAGCCACCAGCCTGTGCATTGTTGGGGAAACCAAGGATTCTTCTATGATGGGCAAGCTTTTTAATAAGCTACATGCCCCAATTTTTTTTTTAAATTTATTTTTTAGTTTTTGCAATAGCTATGTGGCTGTGGCTGGCCTGGAACCTGCTTGATCAGGTTGGTCTTGAATTCAGAGATCCACCTGCCTCTGCCTCCCAAATGCTGGAATTAAAAGGAATGCATTACTGTACCTGGTGGCCCCAGCAATTTTTATTAAGCACCTATAATCTTTCTGCTAAGAAAAAAAAGCAAACAAAAAAACCAAAAACAAACAAAAAACTCCTGTCAAATAGCCCTTATTGACTCCAGTCTGTTGTCTGCCCAATGATTAGCTAATATTTCATGTCCTTCAATCTCACAACTAACTTCATTAGTACCCATCACCACGCATTTCACATTAAACATGCCGCAAACTGAAATGCCAGCAACCGAATAACCAGTTAATATGTAGCACTTTAAAACAGCAAGCCCTGCAAACCTGGATTCTAGATCTTCACATTTTTGCTTGTTACCACTAAATGTTTAATAGTATGTCTATGATTGTAGTCTGGTTCTTTAAAGATTCAAATATTTCCAGGTGACTGCCTTGATAGAATTGATTGCCAAACTTAAAAATGAAGCCATCAGCTTGTTCCTTTCCACACCAATCTTCCTTCTCCTGTGTCTCTCAAGTGTCATGTCAGGTATAAAGTGATAGATTAAATCACTGGATATTAAATTTGTATCTGTAAGGTTAATAATAAAGACCAAAAGCAGGTATAGTTTAATGTATTTTAATAGCAAACTTACAGGAACAGCACAGAAGACAGACAACATTAAAAACATGTACTTGCATGTAGGACAACTTAGTTAGAAAAGTATAGTGAATGGATGGAATCTACTGTATGATAAAAATGCTACAAACACCATTTAGTTGCCGTCAATAAGAAATTTACTTATTTTAAAAAAATCCAAATGCTGGCATTGTCCAGAAAATTTTAACAGGTTTATTTATAATTGTTATAAAGTTGAACTGTTGAAATGTGTTCACTGAAACATTTTGCTTGCATTAATGCTTTACATCTTGCATTTATATTAAAAATTCACACACAAATGAAAATGGAAAAAACTGCCAATACCTGATTTCTGTCCCCTATTTTTCCACTCGCAATCATATACTTAGGTACCTTTTGACCCCATGGAAAAAAATATCTAACATTCAGAACTACTGATAACAGGAAGAAGAGGAAAAAAAAATTTTTTTTTTTTTGAGAATGAAATGTTTCCCCTCATAGTGGACTCTTAAGCACGCTCTCCGCGTATGCGGCGTGCTAGCTGGATATCTTTTGGCATAATTGTTACACGTTTGGCATGGATAGCACACAGGTTGGTATCTTCAAAAAGGCCAACCAGATAGGCCTCGCTTGCCTCCTGCAACAACAATAAAGAAAAATTACTAACCGCATTGTTTTCAAGTTATGCAATTACATAACATTAAAACCCTTTAAAAACTTTTATCTAAAGTTACATTTACCAGAAGTTCACACTAAACAATTTTTCTATTGTTAATGTGCTATAGCACAAAGAAACCAACTAATGTTAACATTCTCATCTTTACAAAGGGTTACCCATCCAACCCAATACTGAGCCAGCCCAGTGTCTCCCCACTAGCTGACACATGGCAGTTGCAACGTGGACAACAGGGCTGTCGTCTATTGGAGTGCTAAGGATCGAGCTCAGGACCTTGTGCTCCCTTTTCAGTTCTACAAGAGCACTTAAGAGTCCCAAAATACAACACAGATGGGTTTATTTACTTTGATCCACATAACCAGCTTCATCCAAAGTGCTTTCTTCTGAATCTTTAATGTTTAACAGAATTTGTTCCCTTTAGAAAGAGTCTTCAGGACATTTTCTCATTCATCCTACCACCCAAAACTTGCTGGCTGTATGAATCAAGTATTTCGTACATCTTACGGCTCCTGGCTTTAAAGCACCCGTTGTTTTGGTGGTGATGGTGTTCCTGAGACAGTCTTCTATGTGGTCCACCTGGCACTGTACTTGTCGTGTAAGGCCAGGCTAGCCAGTACTTAACTAGTTCTTCCTGCCTGCAACTCACAAATGCTAGCGTTATCTGTCCCCTGGGATCCACTTGATGGAAGCAGACAACCAACTCCTGCAGGTTGTCCTCTGACCTTCACATGTCCCACTGTGTTGTGTGTGTGTGTGTGTGTGTGTGTGTGCGTGTGCGCATACATACACATATTCCTAAAGATGTTTCTAGGTTCCTAGGATAGGAGTCAGGAGTACAATGTAGTCTACTGGCAACCCCTTTCACTAATCCTTCACACAACTCAGATTCTGCTTTTAAAAACACTAACAGAGGAGGCGTGAGGAGTATGGCCCAACATATATAATACACACAATATGGACAAGTTTCAAAAACAAAACAACGTGCTAGGTGCTGAAGAGGGCTCTCTGCATGCTAAGTAAGTGCTCTACCACTGAAGCTGTATTCTGAGTTGCCCCTCCTCGACTGGAGCGAGGAGGCATTCACTGTGTGTATACATAGAAGCCAGAGACAAATGTTGGTACCTTTGTCAATTGCTCACATTATTTTTGGGGACAGGGTCTGTTACTAAAACTGGAGACCTACACTTCAGCAAGCCAGCAGGTTCCAAGGATCTGCCTATCTGATTCCCTGGGACTGGCATTATAGACAGTATGGCTTTTGTGTGCATACTAGGGATTTGAACCTAGGTCCTTATGCTTGTATGGTAAGCATTTTAATGACTGATCCATCTTCCCAATCTCAACCTAGTTTTTTGAGATAGGCTCTGTCACTGGGATCTAGACTAGTTAATCTGGCTAGGCAGGCTGACCACTGAGCCCTGTTCCCACCTCTTCAGTGTCAGTATTTACAAGCACCAACCACAACAGACAGCTTCACATGGGTGTCTTCATGACAAGCACTTAACCAAGCTCTCAAGGTCCTACCTTCATCCTTTAAAGAATCCTTTAGTACCTCTATGAAAATCTGCCTCCTGCAAACAGGGCTCAGTGGTCCACTCCTGTAATGGCAGCACTCAGGAGGCAATGGCAGGTAGTTCTGTGAGTTCGAGGCCAGCCTGGTCTATAAAGTTGAGTCTAGGACAGCCAAGGCTACTCAGAGAATCTCTGTCTGGAGGAGAAAAAAACCTGCCTTGTGCAAAATTTTCTATTCCTGTTTGTGAGCCTTAACCTATCTTATCCTTAAGTTCTAGCCCAAAACTATTCCATAAAGGAAAAAAATAACAGTGCTCCCATGTGCTTCCTAGTGAAGTTCTATTCCAGTTTCTTGGCATTCACATTGGCCCACCTTTCCCTTTAATATCCTTCAGTTAATTTGGTAAGAGATGCCATTCCATGTAATGCTTTCTTTCCATGGAGATGTTCAGTGTTTCCTAGTTCGCTTTACACTTGACCCTAAATTAAATCTCCAGCTGGCCTAGTAGTCTTTAGGACTCTACCTACTCTGGAGGGAGATCATAAGCTCAACGTTAAGCCTACACAACTTAGCAAGACCCTGCCTCAAATATAGTAACAAAAACCTGTTCTCCAACAAATGATTCCCAGCACACGGCAAAACCCACAATCCCCACAAATCCTTTCTATGCCACTCCTCACCTATATCACCCATTCCAAAGACAAAATCTTTACTACTCAGGGACTCACTCTGGGGATAGTCTAGAGGTGGGTAATCAAGTTTAGAAAGTGAGCTGATGAGCTGGCCCAATGGGTAGTTGCTTGTCACCCCTGACAACCTGAATTTGATTCCTAGCAAGTACATGGTGGAGAATCAGGTCCTCCAAGCTCACCTTACTTTCATGTGCACATGTATACCACACAAATGTAAAAATAATAAAAACATGCTAAGTACGATATACTGTGGCCTGTTCTCAGTTTACAATGTAGACACCTCCTCAAGTTCCTCAGTAAGAAATCATTTGCTTTACTCAGCATTAGGACTATGCTTCTAGGAAATCAATAGGTGCCATGTTTCCAAGACCATTTGCTTCTAAGAGTTGTGTTCTCTGGAAGATAACAGAGCTCAAGGTCTGGATAACAATACACATACATTCTCAATTCTATTACCAAATGCTCCTAAGTCCCTTTAACATTAAAACTGTAAAGAGAGCCCAGCATGGTGGAGCTCACCATTAACCCAAGCACTCAGAACACACAGGCAGGGGATCTGAGTTTGAGGCCAGTTTGGATCTACACAGTAAGATCCTGTCTATAGATAGATAAATACTGTCTAATTCATAACTCCAGGACTACAATTTGGAAATGGTACAAGAAAAAAGCATCCGATAACTAGATGCAAATTTGTAATGTATGAATACATTCATGGCCCAACTCCTCTGTCCATCCTTAATATAAAAACATTTATTTTAGTTCAAGCTTTCTGACATTTACGGTAAAAAGTCAAGTATTACATTGGTTAATTCCCAATTATCCCGATCTCTCTACCTCTTTGAACTATGTTTATATCCTTTCTCTTTTAGTTGCAGGCATCTCCACAACTCTCAACCTACAGTTTCCTTTACTGCCAACCATGACCTGGACATATTAAGTGGAAAATGCTCATGTAACATTTCATGAACATTTTTTTGAGGCTGGGTGTCACTCTAACCCGGGATGGTCTTAAAGTCCCACCACAGCCTCCCTAACCATATCTGACACATTCTATGTGTTTTAAACTTACTAACAACACACTGTGCCAGGACTCGGCGCAGGTCAGCAATCCAAGCTAACTACTCAGGAAGGCAGAGGCAAGAGAACTACACGATCAAGACAAGGTCTACCTCTCAGCCCTGAGATCAAGGACAGCATAAACCCAAGAAACAGCCAGATTCCACGTAAAAACAAAACAAAAACCCTCAATAAACAAACAAGGGGACTGTGTGGCTAGGAACAAGTGTGTTTACGTAGAGTGCTCACCCAGGAAGCGAGGCGGGGACCCTAAACTCAAGCTCTATAGATTACTGCTGCAGCTGCCCCACCTCCTTTACCAGCGTGGTCTGTCACTACGTCTAAGTGATAAATCACTGTTTATGTTCAATTGTGAGGAAAAATCACCCAGTAATATAAGCACATACTGAAATCATCCAGTTTTAGGGATCGTTTGGGGCTCTTGGAATGTATGGATAGGCGACAAAAATCCAATTTTAAAAAGTCAACTATGTGCTTAAAAAAGGTTAATTTATGATGTGTGGGTATGTGCTTGTCTATATGTGCAATACATCCATGCATTCATGCCAGTGCCCCCAGAGGCTTCAAGAGGGTGTTAGATCCCCTGGAACTAGAGTTACAGGTCGTTGTGAGCTGCTGGGAGATGGAAAACAGCAGTGCATCAGTACCTATATTTTTTGTTTTGTGTATTGAGACAAGGTTTCTCTGTGTAGCCCTAGCTGTCCTAAAACTCAAGGTTAAGCCTGCTTCTGCCTCCCAAATGCTGGGATTAAAGGCATGCATCGCCTCTGCCAATCTGCCTTCTTTTTAAAAGACACCTTCACACTATGTATTCCAGGTTAGCTATGTAGTCCAGACTGATGGTGACTAACAACCCTCCTGCCACTACTCCACTATTCATGAGTGTTGGCACTACGGACTGGCATGCCCTATCACGTCCAGCTTAAATCTAATTCTAAAGCAAACAAACAAACAAAACACTTGTTTTTGAAGAGACTAGGTCTCACTGTGTAGCCCAGACTGGCTTTGAACTTGATCAACACCCCTGCCTCAGGCTTGCACAGGCTGGAATTACAAAGGCTCTGAGTCACGACAGATGAAAGCACTATTTGGATCCTACCACATCTGATTCTATGTCCTGCTTCCACCAGCAGACAGATGACTATTTTTTTTTTGGTCTGGGGTCCTAGGGACTAAACCTAGAGTCTTACACATGCAGGCAAGGACAGGACTAGCAGCAGGCAGCATCTCTAACACTTATGCCCTTAAAACTAACCTGTAGTCTCACAAACAAACACAAGAAAAAAACCTCTAGAGAAGAGCACTATGGCCTTTAGCTGTAAGACAAAAGGGTCTCACTGTAGGTAGGCCTGGTGGCCTGTGTGCTAGATTAAAGACACACGCCACTACTCCCAGCAAGATTGCTCTTTTCACAACTGTGGTCTTAGCTGGTTAAGAGAGCTTGCCTGGCCAGGCAGCGGAGACAAAGGCAGGTGGCTGAGTTCAAGGCCAGCTTGGACTACAGTTTCAGAACAACCAGGGCTTCACAGAGAAACCCCATCTCAAAATAAATAATAGATACATAGGAAAGAGAGAAAGACAGCGAGAGCAAGCTTGCCTAGTATGTACAGGACTCTGGATTTGATCCCAAGTATGGTGGAACATGCCTGTAAACCCCAGTTGGATACAGGAAAATCATGAGTTCAAGGTCACCCTTAACTACTTGAGAACAAATCTAAAAACTCATCACTCACTGAAAAATCAGAGGACACTAAAAAAATAAGATGTGCACATTTTACTCAAACTCATACTTACTGGTAACTATGTAACTAAATAGCAACAACGGCCATTTACACATGAATGACATTAAAAGTTCTTCAACCAAATGTTTAGTAATTTCAGTTGACAAAGCTTTATTACTAGCATGTAAGCCTAAAAAAGAAATGCTAGACTTCCAAGTATGCTGATATGTTAAGCACAATCTACACGCAGTAATTAGCAAACTCATTAGTAATTAGTAGCTCATCTTAGGAATCTTAGTGCAATTTATTCACAGGAATTGATGAGCAGTTATTAAAACAGAAAAGCACAAATCTAAGGAATGTTACATGAAGATCTGGGGAGTTGAAATTTCAGTAATTTCAACCCACTGTGAATTTAATGGATGCCTATTCTTGGAATTCACCAATCAAATGAAGTTTAGCCAAACCATAGAAACAGCTCCACCAATTATATGTCAGAGGAGAATCCACCTATCAAATCTTTCTCATATATAAAGCAAAAGCAAAGCACAGCAACAGCAACCCGAACACCCTCCAACGGTGACATGCAGTAGCGCCTAGCAGTCTACACTTTTACCTTCTGTGCTTTCTGACGGTGCTGGTAGTCTTACCTCTTTTGAAACACAAGGCTATACCTATGTATTTGTCAGGTCCTTTTGCGTTATTCTCACACTTTAACCTTGTCCAAAGTTATAGTAGTATTTCATGCACAACTTCTAGAACCCTGTTCCCAACATTAGAACGAAGATTAAACTCAGACTAAGCTCCTGTTTATAAGAGCTCTGTAGTTCCCTCTAGCAAACTACAGGTGTCCAAGCCCTTGGTCCTTTAGACCCACTTATCCTGAAGCACCTTCTCTCCTTCCTGGCAGTCCTACCACAACCAACACTCTAACACGTAATTCTTGAATGCTGCCTATTCTATCTAGATATTAAACCACATCCTTAATTGCTTTTGTACTACCAGGACAGTTCACCACTGTTGTTTGAAAACAACCACACACAAACGTCCATTTCTATCACTGTCCTGTAACATCCGTAATCCAACCCAACGCCAAACATAAATGAATGAATGAATGAATAAATAAGTGGCGCAATTGCATTAGGCTTTAATGTGCATGACCTTGAACCATTTATTTAGGTTTCCTAGACACGGTTTCTGTGTGCATCCCTGGCTACCCTTGACCTCAAGAGATTAGCTCGGCTGCATCTCCTGACGGTGGGATTAAAGGCATGTACCACCACTGTCGAGCTACCTTGAACCATTTAACCTTTAGATTCCACCACACGCCTTACAGGCTTGCAATGACAGTTACACACAAGCTGTGAAATCGCTCTTGGTGTGCAACGTGAACAAAATCAAGGGTCTCCCCACCAAATTACCTGCAAAGCACCAATAGCTGCACTCTGGAAGCGCAGATCTGTTTTGAAGTCCTGAGCAATTTCTCGCACCAGACGCTGGAAGGGGAGCTTGCGAATGAGAAGTTCAGTGGACTTCTGATAGCGTCTGATTTCACGGAGTGCCACAGTACCAGGCCTTAAAAAGGTTAATATTAAAGAAGTTGTTACTCAATCTACATGACACGAAAAGTGGTCGGCTTTAAAGAAATGCAGTAATTTTCAAAAAATGAACCACTCAACTATTCTTCAGCACCGAATTTCACAGATCAGTTTTATGACCTGAATATTCAATTCTGTTAAGAGAAAGACCACCTTTAAAATCACAAAGCAGGAAACGGAAGCTTATCAAAGCCCTATATTCATTCTTACTTCCAGGCACACATAAATCATCAGTCTGAGCCGAGAATTGTAACTCTGAGCTGAGTGTGGTTCTCTATGCTTATACCAGGACTCGGGGCAGAGGCAGGAAGTTCTGCACCAGCCTCCTCTACCCTGAGTCCTGGGCAAGCCTGGGCTATGTGAGCCCTGCCTTTAAAAACACAAAACTTGGGAACATCTTAGTTATTAGGCTGGCGATGAAGATTGCTTAGACTCTTCTGAGTTTAGCGCCACCTTCTACTGACCAATCTGTGCCTTAAATGTTAAAGTCCTAAAAGACTTACATAACTCAATTATGATTCACTTGAAACAGCTGTATTCGACCTCCCAGTATTCTAGCATAAGTCATAATTAAAATTGAAAACTCATCTGCAAATTTTCCTTAAGAAAGAAAAATTTTAATTAAGTCATTGCTTACAAAATTTTACCCCTAATTCTGACATTTCTTCTACTCTATGAGCTTTTCACTGTAAAATCGATGTACATTTGAGCAACGTGCGCCCTCTAATGGCAGATGTCCTCAACAACACCGCTTACACCAAAATTAAATGAGGCAATAAAAGGGGGGGGGGGGGCTAAAAGGCTAAAACAACAACAAAACACCAAGTAAATTCGATCAATGTGGACCTTACTAGTCTCCCTACCAGAAGTCTCACCTTACCACAAGTGAGGAGGAGCAACCTTAAAAAAAAAAAGTGTGTGTGCATATATATAATATACATGCACACATCCTTACGTATATACACCTATATATAATTTTAATGGCTAGCTAAAATGCTAACACACCCTATTATCATTGAACACTGTGTCCCTTTAGGCTTTTAGATCAGATTACTGCTTTAACCTTAAATGCTAGCTATCAAACCTGATACTAAGTTACATATATTCACAAATGAACATATGTATATATATTCAAGCAGTGGTAAATATCCAAAAGGAAGAAACATCTTTTCCCTAAAACAAAAAGTCCGACTGTTGCCCATCTTCCCGTTAAATGACAGGACACACTATTTAGATACTGTCCCATCCCTTCCTCTTATAAATACCTGTAACGATGAGGTTTCTTCACCCCTCCAGTGGAGGGCGCACTCTTGCGAGCGGCTTTTGTGGCCAGTTGTTTCCTGGGTGCTTTACCACCGGTGGATTTGCGGGCAGTCTGCTTTGTACGAGCCATGGTAAGGGCACCTCCTTACTTACCTGCCAGTGTTTAAAAACAAACAAAAAAATCCCATCATGTTCAACTAAAACACACACATTTTCCTGCCAGAACCCCCTAGCCTGGAAATTAATTAGTACAGAGGGAAAAAAGCTGTTATATAATTAATTTGGAAGGGCGCGGATTACGTCCACTACCCAAATATGACTTAAACTAGAAAATTGTCAGCATCGATAGTCATGATGCCAATTCCAAGCGACAAACGGCCAAAACCAGCGAGAAACACCCCCGCATAGCTTTTGATCCCAATTTAATTAAAGTAGAAATCAGAAACGCCTGCAAACATTCGATCACAGACAAGTCAAACGAACGAAGCCACAAACACAGAAAGGTCGAGTCAAATTACAGCAAAAAAATAATAATAATAAATAATAATAATAAAATAAAACCAGAAAAAAAGGTTTCGGCGGCGCCCCCCCCCCCCCGCGCCCGGCGGGCGGCCCCCTCGCGCTTGGCAGTTGGATGGCTGTAAATATCTAAAAACATTCCTGAGGTCTGTTTCTTTACGGCTCTGTTGACAAAAAAAGGCGTCTGGGAGGACGAGAACAACAGCCCGAGCGGGCGAGCGTTCCACAAAGCCCGTCCTCCCGGGCTCGGCCGAGCGAGCCGACCGCCCCGCACCCAGGCTTCACCGGCGCCCGACAGCGGCCGCCCGGCCCACCCAGCACCGCATAAACTTTTGGCTGTGCCTCGCCTGGGTCCCCGGGTCCGGGGTACCGGACCTGCCCGTCCCCTTCCCGGCGCCCCACGCTGGCAGCGAGCGACTCGGCTCCCCGAGGCGAGCACAAGATGGAAACAATCGGAAAAACCGTATCCGATTCCCTCCCGACCAGACGAACAGCAAATCGTTCGAGAATGCCCCATCCCTGCCACGTGCCGCTCTCCAAAAAGGCGAAAGTTCTTTTTTTTTGTGTTTTTTTGTTTTTCTGCATTTCATATGCATCAAGTTTCCTTTTCTCCAAAAAAGGCAAAAAGAGAGAGAGACGGAAAAAAAAGGTCCTTAAGTGCTTTTCTCCTTCCATTTTAAAATGGGGAAGAGAGAAACGGGGGGGAAAAAATATGGTCGGTGACCAGAGAGGAGAGACAAGATGGTGAAGCTCAGCCACAACTGTGGGGAGGCAGCAAAAAGCGACTTGGCCCCGGGTGGGAAGCGCCCGGAAAACCGGGGCCCGGGGCCCGCAGGCGGCAGTTGAGGGGCTCGCGCGGGACGGGGTGGAGGTCTGGGGGCCCGGGAAGGGGCGGCGGGCGCGGTTTCACCGAAGAAAGGGGAGCCCGCGGCGCGGGAGGGCGAGCAGGCTCGGCGCCGCGGCGGGGCCGCCGCCGGGCCGAGGCGGAGACCGGGGAGCCGCCGCCGCCCGAGCCGGACGGAAACTCGCTCCCCGGCTCCGTCCCTGCGCCAAAAAGTTTGCGGGCCGAGCCCGGGGTCCCGCGGGGAGGCCCTCGGCGGCCCGCTGCGAGGCCGGCGGCGAGCGGGGCCCGGCCCCGGGAGAGCGGGCGGACGGGGAAACTTACCCCCCTTCTCCTTGGGCTGGAGCTCGGCGAGCGAGAGGCGGCGCTGGCGCTGGAGAGCGGCGGCGGCGCGGCGACGGCTGCGAACACAATTGAAAGATGGCTGACACCGAGGCTGTCCCCGACACACGCCGCCCCGCCCCGCGCCGCGCGCCGGCCAATCCCACCCAATGGAGGGAAGGCCCGGCCCCGCCCAGGACCCCCGCGCGCCCCGCCCCGCCCCTCCCCCCGCGCGCCCGTTCGCTGGCGCGTGCTCGCTCCTCCCCCGCGCGCCGCCCGCCCCTTCCTCCCGCCGCCTCTCGCGGTGTGTACAAACACAAAAGACACGCCGAGGGGCCGCGGAGCCCGCGGAGAGGCCGCCCGCCCCGGCCCGTCCCCGGCCCCGCGCTCCCTCCCCGCCGAGCGCGGGCGCCACAGCGAGCCCCCGAAGCCCAGCTTTGGGGTGCCCGGGATGGGGGTGGGGGAGGCGGGGGGAGGGGAGGGCGGCGCAGGCCGCGGACCAGCGCCCGGCCTGCGGGGGGGAGGGGCGCCACCCCCGCGCGCGCCCCCGAGGCTCCCGGCCCGGGCGGGGGCGGGGAGGAGGCCGCGGCCGGGCGGTCGCCGCGCCCCAGTTGAAAACGCGCCCAAGCGGGAAGCTGGCAAGTAGAACCCCCCCCCCCCCGAGACACACACACACACGGTCCCGCGCCCACTTTCGGACCTCGCCGCGCGCCCGGGGCGGGAGGCTCGCGGCCCTGTTCCCGCCAAGCGCGGGCGCGTCCCGAGGGTCGGGCCAAGTCGCCTGAGGACACGCTGGTGGCGGACGCCAGCCCGGGAGAGGCGGGGCAGCCAGGTGCAGCCGGCCGGGCCGCGCCGAGACGGCCCCCGCGTCGCAGGTGGCGGCCGCCCCGGCGGAGGGACGGGGCTCGCCCTCTCCCTAGGCCGCGCTTCTCGCTGCAAGATGGCTGTGTTTTGTCAGGCTCCGGAACAATGTGCAACGCAGCTGTGGCTGTCTAGGGCCCGGCCGGCGGTCCAGCCGGAGTGGCCCTTTCAGCCGCTTCGCCGTTGGAAGATGGCTGTGCAGAGAAATCTCGTTGACACGATCGTCTAGAATGTTGTCAGCTGTAAGAGGCTGACCGCGGCAGGTCTAAGGAAAAGCCGCTTCAGGGCTTGCTGCGCTACCCGCTTTCCCACTGCTCAGCAGCTTGGGGAACGGACTGCATAGCTCAAGTTCTCATTAACTGACCCACAAACATCTGAACCATCCCCGGATGGTACTGACCAGGCTCCCACAACTTCGTGAAGGCTTTCGGTCCTGAAGAAGATCCAGGCAGTGAAGGAGATAAATTTCATAGATGAAGGACAGTACTATATGTAATCTGAAGCCCTCTCGAAGCAGTTTTGTCATAAACATTATCCTGAAACAGATATGTGGAAATCAGATAGGAGAGAAGAAATGGATTTGTCCAAGGTCACTTAAGGGAGGAACAGACCCTGGAGAAAGAAAAACTCCAGGCCTCCCGTTTCATTATTTTTTAATGAGCGGTAAGTGTTAATGTGATGAACACATGCAATCTGTAGTACTGTCCTGAAAGCACATATGCAAAGAAGCCTTCACTGCGCTGCCAGGGAAGAATTCCTATAATCCGAGCCAAGAAGCTTTTTTTTTTTTTCTTTTGCTTGTTTGTTTTGTTTTCAGGAAACTAAAATATTTGTTGCTGGATTTATCCAAGAAGGCTGTTACATCTCAATTGAGTCAGTCCTATCTCCGAGAATGTTAACGTGTCATGGGTAGTGCTAGGTTTTCCCATACTTCCTGCTGCCTTTAAGCAAATATTTCTGAGGGATGGACTGCGTCAGGTGAACCACTTTGTGAAGAGTGCGGGTTCTCCGAACCAACTAAAGTCCATCTGTAACATGGAAGCAGTAATGTTGATTTGTGTGACGGTAGTCCTCGAGCTCTTTCTGGGATTATGACTGGTTATCCTGTTAGTAATGGCTGGGAATGTTACAGTGAACAGTGCCTGTAATAAGTCCTGCCCTAGTTGAGTCTCTCTCTCTCTCCCACACTCTCACTCAGAATTGCCTCACCCAGGGAAGCTGTACTTGGCCAGGGGACAGGATGCTTTGGGGCCCTAAGAGTGTCAAGAGACTGTAGCTAAGGGAAATGGAGATTTTGTTTCCAGTTAATGGAGGGTAGGAGAGCTGCTAGTGGAAAAAAAAAAAAAAAAAGCCTTGAGCCTTTTCTTTCCAAGAAGGATTCTTAAGGGGACTCAGAGGCTACTCTTCTGTTCTTTCAGAGAGGATCTCCCTTCGTAGTTCCTGGCTTAGCCTGGAACTGACATGTAGAGCAGCAGGCTCCCCTCCAACTCAAGAGATCTGCCCGCCTCCTAAATGCTGGGATTAAAGGCACATGCCACCACACCCAGCTGCCAGACCCCACTTGTGGGGATCACTTACAACTTCAGCATTTGGAATTTATAATAATAAGAGAGGGGGATCAAATTAAGTTAAAATATTTCTCCTAGGAAAGAAGAGTTATGGCCACTGATTAAGATTTGCTTATAAGCCAGGTGCACGAGCACATGCCTGTAATCCCAGCACTTGGGGAGGCAGAGGCAGGCGAACCTGGTCTACAAAGTGAGTCCAGGACAGCCAAGGCTACACAGAGAAACCCTGTCATAGGAAAACAAAACAGCAACAACCACAAAAGATTTGCTTATAAATGAAAGGATGGGATGACTTGCCAAAGCTAGGTTTGATGATGCATGCCTCCAATCCCAACAATCCTTTATCAGATGCAGATGGCTGGCTGGGAGTTTGAGGCTAGCCTGCACTACATAGGGAGTTCCAAATCAGTCAAGACCACATGGGGAGACTCTATCAAAAGTACAAAAACAAATTATGTCAGTCACTATATTTTCTCCTTTTTTGTCACCAAGCACAAAGAATACTGCATGTTGGAGATGTTTCTGAATACTTAACATTTTCTTTGTGGTGTTGGTTTCGGTCTGTCGTGTGTTTATTGTGTTTCCTGCCAGGAAGAACATAAACTCTAGAAAGTTTTGCCTGTTTCTTCTGTTGGAGCGTTGCCCCTCCACACCCCTTCCACCTCTTGGTTTGGAGCCCTCTTCTGCTGGCTGTGACCGCTAGGAAATCCCACCTACTCCCAGAGAAGTCATACACAAAAGTAGGGGACACTCCCGTATACCCAGCTTGTTGACCCATGACCAACCTTGTGTTCCATCTGCACTGTTTTTGTTTTGACAGGGTCTCCCTATATAGCTCAGTCTGGCCTTGAACTCATGATTCTTTGCCTAAGTCTCTGGCATGTGCTACCTACCACACCCAACTCTGATGAACCTTTTGAATATCATAACTATAGATTCTCTTTATTGAAAAGCATGGATCATGTGTCCTATGGCCTCAGACCCTCACCTTTCTCCAAAACTTTCTCCTCTTGTCCAGAAAACAGTGTCATCTATTCAAGTGCTCAGTCCACAGTTCAGACTACATCCTCGATCACCCTCTCTGCCTTTCCTGGGAAATTTTTACCTGAGACCAGGTCTTAGGCTGGCCAGGCAGCTCCTCTGGAGTGCTGGGAAACGTGTGCCAACACACTTGGGGTTCTGTTGTTGTTTTCAAGCCAGGGTTTCTCTGTATAACTCAGAGATCCATCTACCTTTGCCTGCCAGGAGCTGGGATTGAAAGCATGTGCAGCCCTTACCTCAGCCACACTTGGTTTTGTGTGGTGCCAGGGATTAAACCAAGTGCTTTTGTTCTAAGAAATCACTCTGCCAATTGAGCTACATCTTCAATTCCGTCTTCCCTTTATTAGCAAATGCAATCTTGAGATGGGATGGGATTTAATGCTAATACCCCAACAAAACATTTTCATTTGTAAACTAGATACAGTTAAACTTTTTTGAGACAGCATCTCATGTAGTGCAGGCTAGCCTGAAACTCGCTATGTAGCTAAGGATGCTTTGTCTTAAACTTCTGAGCCTCCTGCTTCCGCTTCGCAAGAGCTAGGATTACAGATGTGCACCCACCGGGCCTAGTTTTATTTGGTTCTGGGGCTCAAGCCCAGGGCTGCTGTGCGTATCAGCCAAGCACTCTACTAACTGAGCTTCGTCTCAGTCACCAGCTAAAGTGTTTAAAGGACATTATGTTTTCCCTTTATTTTATGTGGCCGATGCTCCGCCTGCTTGTATGTCTGCACTGTGTGTGCAGTCCCCGCCCACTCCAGAAGAGGACGTCAGATCCGCAGGGGGCTGGAGTTACAGATGGTCGTAAGCCACCATGTACGTACTGAAAATCGATCCTGAGTCTTCCGGAAGTGGACTGGAAGTTCAGCGGGACAGCTAGTGCTCCTATCCATTGACCATCTCTCCAAGCTCCTAAAGGATATTTTAAAATAATGATGTAGGTCAAGTTGCAGAGTTAAGCGGTCGGTCACTCCGTATCCCTCAGTTCCTTGGCCATGGTGGGTTATGATCTCTGCTTCATAGAAGTAGGGCAGGGGGCTGGAGATGGCTCAGAGGCTAATTAAATGAAGTGCCCTTCCTTCATCTGTCTCTCAACCAAAGGACATAGAGTAAGCCTCCTCTACTCAGGCTGATCGCCAGTGAAGCATCCCCAGATGGGGCTGTTCCCAGCTAGGAACACTGGTCCCAAGAAAGGAGCAGGTCCTTTTTCTGGGCACCCGCGTGTCCCCTAGAGAGGTCCTCTTGGCTGTTCTTTGCTGCTTGTCATTCCTCAGCTACTTCTGTCTTTCTCGTCCCACTCCCGTGTTATGCTCTGTCAGTTTCTATGCTAATTTCCTTCATAGAAACTTAGCAGCTGGTGTTAGCTGGACTGTGGTCTTTTCTCTGGATCGTGAACTTAACAAGGGGTTCCTATGGTTTACACGCTGTCTCTGTCAACTTATACAAGACTTGGCTATGGAGTCAGTTGTAAGATGTGTCTCCCCTCCTCCCCCAGGATGTCCAAGCATGAAAAACTGGGCCGCACAGAGTCTGGTGTACTTCATCCGCAAGTGAAAAGATAGGAGATCATTCACCAGGGCTAATCATCACCAGTTATGTTCTATTAAACTCAGTATGTATTAAGGGACTGATGGCTTCTACTCTTTTCAGTTCACTTCTGTTCTTTTCCATTCACACACCCTGGATAATAATTGCTCATTGAGTAGACTGGAGATACTCTGCAGAAGTCTACAAGTGGAGACCCAGGAATCAACCTGGCCCAGTTTAAATAAACTGGGTAAGTGTGGGTCTGCCTTGAGGAATAACCTCTAACTCACAGCCTCAAGTGCTAGGATTATAGGTGAGCCCCACCCTGACTCATAGTAAATCCATACACTTGCAGGGGTGTAAGGAAGTCCCATGTCCATGCAGTGCTGAGAATGAAACCCAAGGCTTCACACGCGCTAGACAACCTCTACCACTAAGCCTAACAGATTAAAGTAAAAAGAGAAACAGGTAAACCTATTTGTTTATTAACCTACAAAATAAATAAGAAGCAGGTAAAACTCTACAGAAGACTGTATCATGAGAAAAGAGGGTTATCTCTTTTTAAGAAGTATTTCCTAAGTAGGGTGTGGTATTGCCCTCTTTTAATCTTAATGTTGAAGAGGTAGGCAAATCTGAATTCAAGGCCTACCTGGTCAACAGAGTGAGTTTCAGGACAGCCAGGGCTACACAGAGAAATCCTGTCTTGAACCTCCTTGTCCTCCCCTCCCCCACAAAGAAAGAAGTATTTTCTAAACTGAGTGTGGTGACACCTGCCTATAATCCTAGCAGGCGGATCTCTGTGCATTTGAGGCCAGCCTGGTCTACAGGATAGCCAGGGCTCTGTTATACAGAGAAACCCTGTCTCAAAATACAATGAAAAGAAAGAAAGAAAAGAAAAGCAGGGGTGGAATGCAGGAACCCCTGGATTCCATCCTAGCAGTACTGAGAAAGAAAGAAGGGGGGGGGGGAAAGAGCAAAATAAAGCAGGTTCAGTAAATGCTAACTTTTCTTGTGGGGGAAGGAGGAATTGAGTTTCTTTGGTAGACTTGAGAATGAAACCAGAGATCAGCAGCCACAGAAACAAGAACTTGGGTTACCTGGGACCCCAAAAGCACCTGGTATTGTTTTCCTTAATAGTCCAAGCACTTGGGTTCTCATTTTTCTAGTATCAAAACAGAAAATGAGGGGCTAGAGAGGTGGCTCAGTGGTTAAGAGCTCTTGCTGCTCCTCCAGAGAACGAGAGTTCAGTTCCCAGCACCCACATTAGGTGGCTGACAACTGCTTGTGACTCCAGCTCTCGGGGCTCATTCCCTCTTCTGCCTCTGCATGACACCTGCACACAGTGGCATGCCCCACCCCCTCCATACAATACTATATATTAAGAAAATAAAAAAATAAAATGAGCTGGATGTGGTGGTACAAGTTTGTGATTCTAGCACTCAGGAGTCTGAGGGGAAGGTGATGAGTTGCAGGCAGGCAGCCCAGAGCAGTGGTGTCTGCCTGCAATGTGAGCATGTAAGACATAGAGGCCAGCCTGGACTACATGAGGCCCTGTCTCAAGCTGTCCACCACCAAAACCATTAGAGGATAAGGCAGGCCTGGGAATCCAGGTCTGTTATCCCAACTCCTCAGGAAGACCAATAGTTCAAGGCCAGTCTGAACAGAGCACTTATTAAAACTGTGTCTCCAAAAAACAACAAAGCCAGGTGTGGTGGCACCCACCTGTAATCCCAGCACTCTGGAGGCAGAAGCAGGCGGATCTCTGTGAGTTCCAGGCTAGTCTGGTATACAAAGTGAGTACAGGACAGCCAAGGCTACACAGAGAAACCGTCGGGGGTGGGGGGGGATCTAAAACAGGGACTGAGGAACGGCAGCAGTGGGCTAAAGTGTCTGCCAGCCAGCATGAGGACCTGAGTCAACTGAGGATGAGAGATCTTTGCTCTCTACACTCACCCTGCACATGTATGCACATGTTTATTAGGCTGCCATGTTAGCTTACATTATCTGTATGGACTTAGGGACTCTTTCTCCCCTTCCCTCTCTTTCTGACAGTCTTGCTATGTAGCCCAGGCTGGTTTCCAACTCACGATCTTCCTGCTCCCAAATGCTAGTATTACAGGCATGTGCCACCACAACCGGCTTTTTACAGTCTTTCATTTGATTAAGGTTCATCAAAGTTCTTATATGTTTTAAATCTTAAAAATAACCACGTTCAACATATTTTACCTAACAAGAATTGTGCTTGGCGTGGGTGGCACATGCCTTTTATCCCTGCACTCTAGAAGGCAGAAAGCAGTTGGATCCCTGTGAGTTTGAAGCCAGTCTGGTCTACACAGTGAGTTCCAGGACAACCAGGGCTGTTACACAGAGAAACCCTGTCTCAAAAAAGAATTGGTAAATATTTGAAAAAACGTTCAGCTTCGTTAGTCATCAGGGTAATGCAAATTACAACTGTTTTGAAGACTGATGAGATGGTTCAGTGGGTGAAGGCACTTGTGCCAAGCCCGAGGAACTGCGTTTCATCCCCGGGAGAGAACCAACTTTCAAAGGACGTCCTTTGACCTGCATATGCTTTGCATTATTCTCTGTGTTTTCAGGCACGTGAAGAAAAAATCAGCATCCTTTTGGGGTAAGCAACCTTGTGTGCAGGGCCACTGTTTGGCTTGGACATGCTTGCAAACTTTGCCATATGCTGCCAGAATGGTAACACATCATGGCGTCAAAGGGACATCTTTCAGATACTTGTTGGCTTTCCAGATATGCATACCCTTGATACTCAGCAGTTTCACTGATGCGATTAAGGTGAAACCAAAGATTTAGCTGTCTTGGAGCTCGCTGGGTGGACCAGGCTGGCCTTGAGCTCAGAGACGCAACCACCTCTGCCTCCCTGAGTGCTAGGATTATAGGTGTGTACCACCTTGCCCAGCTGATTTGAATTTCTTGATTTGCATCATTTTATAGGGTTTTCTGTGTCAAGAGAATAGGGACCAATCCACAGGTCATCTTAAGAGTGCTTATGTGAAGAGTCAGGGAGATAAAGGTATTCTGTATACATAGGACATGATGGTAAGAAGGAAGGAAGAGGTGGAAATGAGGGGGAACAAGCGCAATAGGATGTTTATGTCATTAGAGCAGAAGGGGAACTGTTTCAGGGGAAGAAGGGCCCAGTAAGAGAAGAGCGGGGGCAGGGAGACAGTGGGGTTAAATCAAAACAAACATGTTTATATAAAATATATGTAAGAATGTATAAATGAAACTCATATGCTAGCCAAATTTTTTAGTTGGCTAGTTTTTTTTTTTTTTCTATTGTGTAACATAAATACAGTAAAGAACTTCACAGGCTGGGGAGACAGAGACAGGCAGCTCTCTGTGAGCTGGAAGTCACCCTGCTCTATGTAGGCTAGCTAGAGCTAATTAATAAGACTTTAAAAAAATTAATAGGCCAGGCACGGTGGTGCACACCTGTAATCCCAGCACAGGAAGGCAGAGGCAGGCGGATCTCTGTGAGTTTGAAGCCAGCCTGGTCTGCAAAGTGAGTTGTAGAACAGCCAGGGCTACACAGAGAAACTCTGTTTCCCCCCTCCCAAAGAAAAGTTAACAATAAATTGCTAAAATCTAGAATAAAATATTTCCATATTTGTGTGTGTGTGTGTGTGTATGGGTATACACAGAGGCCAGAGGTCAACACTGAGGCATCTTCCTCAATTGCTCTCTACTGTATTTGTTGTTGGCTGAACCTGAAGCTTGCTAATAGGTTAGAGCATCTGGCCAGCAAGCCCCTGGGATTGGAATTACACAGTGCCTAACTTTGTACATGGCTCTGGGGATCCAGACTGAGGTCCTCGTGCTTCAGTGGTAAGTATTTTACAGAGTGAGCCCTATACTAGCCCTTGAACACATAGACTGAAAAATGTAAATGATGATGCATATTATCCGGAGCTGCTGGGACTACAGGTATAGCTCAGTGGTAGAGTATGTGTCCTGGGTACCGTCCCCCATGTGAGGGGAGCGAGAGCTACAGTAGTTGTGCTTGCTTGCAGTGATTTAAAAACCGAATAGTATTTAGACAGAACAACCATCCTATGAGGCCCAAAGTATTGGTACTTGGTAAACATCCCTGCCATCTTTCCTTATTGACATGTAGGGGCTACTATTCCGCAGGCACCAAAGGCATGCCATGGACAGGCTGACTCAAGTGGAGGACCCAAGCACAGGGTCCTGGAGCTCAATCACTCTGCTTTCTTTCAACATAGTTTTCAGAGCTACCCAATGAGACCAGAGGGCTAGCACTGGCTGGAAGTTATTTTCTTAAAAACAAAATAATAACAACAAAACAGTCAACTTAAGATGCCTGTGGTAGCACAGGCCTGTAACTCTAGCATTCTGGAGAGGGGAAAAAGAGGGAGGATCGTTTCCCACTCAAGGCTAGCCTGGGATACATACTGTGTTCCAGGCTAGCCTGGGCTATGGGAAAGACAACTGCCATCAACCAACCCAAGAACAATAACAACAACAACAACAAAAACCAACCCCCAAACCTCAGCAATTTAAACATCACACCTTAATTTGTCACCTTTTAATTCATCTGTTTTTCTATATATCCACTGAGGAAGGAGTGAGGTGTTGTTCATTGACATTAATATGTGAATCAGCTGAAAACACTGTCAGCCTTGGTTTGTTGATGAGTGGCAGAGGCAAGCACTCTTACCACATGAACCTATGTGTCCCACCATGGAGATTTAGCTCCATGGCAGAGCTCTTTTTTTTTTTTAATAACTTATTTTATGTGCCTGCATGTGTGTCTGTGTGAGAGTGTCAGATCTTGGCGTTACAGACAGTTGTGAGGTGCCGTGTGGGTGCTGGGAATTGAACACGGGTCCTCTGGAAGAGCATTCCACTGACTGTCTCTCCAGCCCCCATGGCAGAGCTCTTACTGAACATACACAGGTCTTCAACATCATGAAAGTAAAAAGCAGCAGATGTCATTGTTGTTAGTGATGAGTGGAGAGGGAAAGCTGAAGGGGAACCTCTCTTCCTGTCCCACCCAGTCCCTTGGGGGTCTATCAGTTGGCCCTGTTTCCTCCTGTTTGAATCTAATAACCCAAGATGGCCAGCTGTGTCCCCAAAACACCCTCTGCTAGCTCCTCCCCTTCCTCTGGGCTGGCTCCAGGGGCACCTGTTCCTTGGTGTAGCAGCACCTGAAGAAACAGCAGGAAAGCTGCCCCTGCCCAGTCCATACCCATACCACATATACTTTGAAATGGATTCTTGGCTTTGTTCTTACCCACATGTAATTCCTGACATAAATACTTAGAGATGTCTGAAATGAGTAGTAATTGTGTTGATACCTCCCTTGTTTTCTTCCTGGCTTGGTGCTTGCTCAGGTTACTGCCTGCTGTCTCTCCTTTCCTCGGCAGTCTTTCTTTTTGTCACATGGCAAGGAAACCAGTAAAGTGGGGCCCAGAAAGGACTTGGATGCCAAGTCTGGTGACCTCAGTTCCATCCCTGAGACTCACGTGGTGGAAGGAGAGAATCAGTTCCTGAAACTTGTTTCTGGAAAGTGCGTGCTCACCCCATAAATAAATACATGTAAGAATACTTTTAAAAGGCAAAGCAAAGCCGGGACGGCACACGCCTGTAATCCCAGCACTCAGGGAGGCAGAGGCAGGTGGAACTCTGTGAGTTCGAGGCCAGCCTGTTGTGCAAAGGGAGTCCAGGACAGCCAAGGATACACAGGAAAACCCTGTCTGGACCCCCCCCCCCCAACACACACACATGAGAAAAAAAGGCAAAGCAACAGTAAAGATGAGACACTACAAGAGAGCAAGGCTTCAGTTAAAGTACTTAAAGGCCTGTTTGCTCCTTTAATCCTCCCGACAGCTATGAAACAAATCCTATGATTATCACTCCCACTTTGCAGAAGAGAAAACTGAGGCACAGAGACAAAGTTACTCGTCCAAGGTCACAGAAGAATGATAATGAGGATTCAGACTAGTCAGTCTGGCTCCAGAGTTGGTGTTTTGAACCTCTCATTATTTTATGATAGTAAAACCCAGCAATGCCTAGCAACCTGCATACACAGGAGAGCAGAGAAGACTTTATTCTTAGAGAAGGACAAAGGCTATCTTTCTGGAAGAACAATTGTAGGCGTAAATCTAGAGGCTAGCACAGACCACCACTTCCCTGTCCACTGAGAGCATGGAGGGAATCCGGTGTGTGATGTCTACCAACATTTCTCACGTGTAGATATCGCCAAGGGACCAGTCCCTGCTTGCTTCAGTCTCCAAGAGCTGCAGGTCACCACCTCACACTTGTGCTCCATCTGGATCCCTCCTGATTTGTTTGGATGATGGCTGTATGTCTTAGTTTCAATTGCCATAACAAAATAATTGGGGCTATATATATAAGGAAAAAAGGATTTTGGAGTTTTAGAGGTCCTAGGCTATTTGGTACATCCTCTGCTTAGTTCTGGTGAGGATTGTATCACAGTGCCAGGAGCCTCAAGCAGAGAGGGCTCCTGTGATGAGATAGGAAATAGGAAGAGAAGGACAGGCTTTAGTTTTTAGGCATTTGTTCATTCATTTTATGGTGCTGGGTGTGGAGCCTAGACCTTGCTTATGCTATGCAAGTGCTTATGTCTTTTGTATTACTTTTCTTGTTGCTATGACAACTTAAAGGAAGGACTTGCTTTTTAAAAATATTTATTTTTACATATGAGCATTTTATTTGCATGTGTGCCTGCATGACAGAAGAGGCACCAGATCTCATTGTAGATGGTTGTGAGCCACCATGTGGTTGCTGGGAATTGAACTCAGGACCTCTGAAAAAAGCAGACAGTGCTCTTAACCTCTGAGCCATCTCTCTAGCACCAAGAGGGACTTGTTAGCTCACAGTTTCAGAGGGCTCAGGCCATCCTGGTAGAGAAGGCATAGTAGAGAAGGTCAGGTTATATCCATCTGACATCCAGGAATCAGAGAAAAGAGGTACGAAGGATGGAGCCAGGGTAAGATACAGTCCCCAGCGATCTACTTTCTTCGGCTAATCCTACTTCTTTTCTTCACTGTGGGGAATGAGAGAAGGCTTGAGTGTGTGCAGGAAGCAGATGAAGTCTTGAGTATTGACATGATCACAGCAATGTCAGGGACTCGAATGCCTCAGACCCATGGGAATGGCAAAGCCTTCCCACATCAGTCTTGAGAAATGGCAAAGTCTCTCTGGTCCAAGTATAGATGTTACAAACAATTGACCTTTAGCTAAAACCAGTGTATGCGGAAGCTACCAACCACAGCTTCCTCTTCCGGGATGTCCACAGCCTGAGATTGCTTCTCTATAGAGAACTCCTACTAAGCCAACTAACCCACCTCCTTGTTCAGTTGTATTTAATAAACTTGGCTCCTTGTTCAGGAATGTGCTGAGTTTCTGGGCTGCTGCCGTATTTCCATCGGAGTGCACAGCCCTCCTAATCCCAGCTTTTCTGTATATGTTTCTCCATTCCCTGTCACTCCAGTTAGGTCAGTCACTAAGCCATGCAGGTCACGGCATTTTACCACTTCCTAATACTATCACATGATGAACCCACTGAGGGATTAGCCCATTCTTCAGGTTGGAGCCCGCAGGATCTGTCTATGGGGATGACTTTAGCAACACACCCTGTGTGCTTTACTAACTACATCGGCATTTTTCGATCCAATCAAGTTGACAGTAATCTACTAGCCATCACAATAAGAAAAGCCATTGCAATAAGAGAAGTGATACGTTTAACACAAACATAGGGTGACAACTTTGCTCAGGTTGGAAGCTTGGAGGGCAAAAGGGTGTGTTGCTTTTCTATGCTAGCTAACAAATTTCCAAACCGAGCATTTATTTCCCCCTCATAGACACCGTCAGAGATCTAGCCACGGTCTAGACCTGACTACCACAAACTGTCATTCTGCTGTGAGCCAGAGCTCGCTCCATCTTCATTCAACCCTGTCTAGAAGGGGCTCTGCTTCCAGAATCAGACAGTAGGCAGACTCTAGCTCTGCTGCCGTTACACCGAAGGCCTGGTTACTCGCTGACTGTTGGGAAAACACTGCTTTTCTGGACGCTCAGGGTTCCTTGTCCTTCAACTCCTACAGAGGCTCTTATATAAATAGCAGTTCTGTTTTTCAGAGGGAAAGTGAGCTAACTAGACAGAATGTTAAGCCGGGCTTGGTGGTTTATGCCTTTAATCCTGACACTTGGGAGGTGGAGACAAGATGATCACCATGAGTTCAAGGACAGTGTGAGTTGTAAAGTGAGCTCCTGTCTCAAAAACCAAAAACAATAACGTTATAGATCATCACAGATTGGTGTCCACTGACTTTGCCATATTCTGTTGGTTAGAGGCAGTCAGAAGGTCCTCTCCCACTCAAGGGAAGATTTGATGAGAAGCAGGTAAGGACTATGGGAACCACACAGACTCTGGTCCCTACAAAGATTTCAAATTTTTCTGTAGACAGCATTCAGGAAGGCAGAGGCAGGTAGATCTCTGTGAGTTCCAGGACAGCCAGGGCTACACAGAGAAACCCTGTCTCCAAAATGAAACCACAGTCTTATCAGATCCGTACCCCCTTACTTGTCATCCCAGTATGTTCCAGCTGTCCCCCTGCACAGCAGCGACTCCTCCCCTGAGAGATGTGTGGGGAGACTGATGCCCTGTGAGCAGGCTTTGGCTCGGGATGGGTGGGAATTGAAGGCTTAGTTTTCTTCTCTTGGGTAGGAAAACTCAAAAGCCTGTTCTGTGCTGTCTTTCAGAGAGCCCACAGGGATACCAGCCCCGAGTGCAGCAGTAACACAGCTTGCTTCATGATGTTCCTTCGGCTGTTTTCCTTCCCTCTGACACTCTTTTCCACTTAGAGTCTCCCTAGGATCAACTCCTTAAAAAAAGTAATATTTGAGGGGCCTGGCATGGTGGTGCTCACCTTTAATCCCAACACTCAGGAGGCAGAGGCAGATCGATCTCTGTGAGTTCAAGGCCAGCCTAATCTACATGATTCCAGCCAGTCAGGGCTACATAGTGGGACCCTGTTTTAAACCCAAACAAAATTCAAAGCTTGTTTGAAGGAGAGGGAAATATGGAGGTGTTCTAAATGATATAGCATCAATTTTATAAAACGAGTTATGGTGGAAACGTGTACTAGAAGGCCTGGGGTTTTTGTTTGTTTGTTTTTTCTGAGACAGGGTTTTTCTGTGTAGCTTTGGCTGTCCTGGACTCTCTTTGTAGACCTGACTGGCTTTGAACTCATGAAGATCTGCCTGCCTCTGCCTCCTGAGTGTTGGGATTAAAGGTGTATGCCACCACCACCAGGCTAAATTTGGTTTCTTTTTCTTTTCAGCTATGTAAATATGTATTTGTTTTAATCCCAAGTGAAGGCTATAGGACTGCTATAGTCCATCCACAGCTGATAATTGCTTCCATGCAGTTAGGCTTGGAGAGGGGCGTAGTCTTTGCCAGCTGCAGATAGTTTAACTCTGAGGACTCAGAGAGGGGAGAGGGTGTAAATACCAGAGACAAGGAGAAAGAGACAGATAAAGGGAGAGGGAGAGGAGGAGGGGGGAAGAAGAGGGGGAGGAGGAGGAGGGGGAGGAAGAGGAGGGGGAGAAGGAGGGGGAAGAAGAGGGGGAAGAAGAGGAAGGCTGCTAGTTCCATGGACTGCTAGATAGCCAATGACCCTAACCAGCAGGAAGTAGCCTAACGAGATCTATGCTGCCTTTTCCCTCTAACCTTCTTTCTCTCCTGCCAAGGGTCAAGGAGTTGGAAGAGAGGCTGAAGCAGTAAGAAACCAAGTAAAATAGATAAAGCAACAGTATGCATAATACTTTGTTCTGTAAGTTTACTGAGGCAGGGTCTCATGATGCACAGCACTGTGGCTGTAGATCAGTGGTAGAGCACTTGTCTAGCATGTACCACCCCCTGGCACCCAGCTCCACCAGTAGAAAGTCAAAACAAAAAGCCTAACAGTTGTGTTTCTGTTGTTTTTAAATTTCATAAATTGGCCTTGCACCATAAAATCATTTGTTATTATTTGATCGATGTTTCTCCCTCCTTGATTGTGAGGACAGGACCCGGGTGCCCTGTCCTGTTGTCAGGTTGACACAACACAGCATCATCTAAGAGCGTCAAGCTGAAGGTTTGCACACATCAGACTGGTCTGTGGCCTTGTCTATGGGAGACCGTCTTGTTTGATGGCTGATGTGGTAGGGCCCGGCCTATTGGGAGCAGCACCACCCTTAGGCATGTGAGCCTGTAGAAGAACATAGTGAACAGCTTTCCTCTCTTTCTTCCTCAAGTCTTTTACCTTGAGTTTCTGCCCTGACTTAATGATGGATTGTAACCTAGAAATGTAAGCCAAAAGAACCCTTTCCTTCCCGTGTTGCTTTTTGTCAGAGAGTGTTTTATTACAGCACAAGGACAACCAATTAGTTTGCAGTGTGTTTTCTCATTCTTGTATCGGCAGCTGCCATGATGCTTGTCAGGAGCAGGCTCTCAGTATGACCCTGGTGGGGTGAATAAGCGCTGCCTTTCTCCTCTGGAAGAAGCACTTCTACCCCTACAGTTCCCCAAGTCAGCTGTTAGCAGTTTGTGTTTCAGACACTTAGATTTCTTCTCAGCAAAAATATCTTGTTTCTAAGGAGTGGGGTAGATTCAGGAGGGTTGCAAAGGGAGCTTCATTTTGTCTCACTGTAGAGAAAACAGCAAGAAAAACCCCAATCAATGGGAAGTAGATAAAAGAGGTCTACAACCCCTTTTCCTGCTAATCTCCTACCTAAGGTCTGGGGAAGGGAGGGGGGTAGAGGAGTTTAAGGCCCCTAAATGACGTAGGTGTTTGAGAAGTCTAAGCCGACAGTCTTCTTTCATTTTCCCTCAAATACCAGAGTAGATCTGCCAGCAATGGCCAGCAAAAGCCCATAATGCACCAGAAACATCCGAGCCAGCGCTGGAGGTACAGCTGAGGTGAGCAGGGACCTCAGCCTCCAGCGCTCACCTGGTCCTGGACACCCATGGCTGTGTGTGTTCTACTTATGGTCTACTTCCTGCCTGTTTCCTGCCTGCACTTCCAGCCCACTTCCGGTCCAGTTGAGCCACAGCCAGGGTTGTCATGGGACTTAAGTGGGGCTTTGGGTGAAGAGGCTCAGAATGCCCCAGAGCTATCAGCACTGAATGGTGTGACAATGGCGAGGTCTCCTCTACAGCGCTTTCCTCCCTTTCCCATCAGCTGTTACCATGGCTGAGTAAATTTCACAGTGGTTGCATCCAGAAGCACGACCCGGCCTAAGAAGGAACGAAACCTCTTTCCAACTGCTGACAGCTGTAGGAGAAAGGACGGTGGTGTGTGTAGGCCCTGCTCTAGCTCGTGCCTGGGAATGACTAAGATGAGAATAGCTCTGGGCAGCCACACTAGTCAACACAACCTCCAGCCCCCGCAGTCCTCCGGGGCTGATGAGCCCTGCCCAGGAGACTTGGCTTTGTTTGGATCTTCATGAGTAAGCTTCCAGTGCTCAGTTTTGGGGCGTGGCCTGCTTTAGTCACTCACTGTATCACTTTGAAGGGCTCCAATATTAGACCAGTGCAGTGTTCTTCATTCGTGAAAAGGAGTGCAGTCTTCCCCGAAGAGGACGATGGATGGATGCCATGGTCTCCCGGTGAATATGGAGACTCAGTGCTTCTAACACGTGACTGATTGCATCCTGAATTCATGTTCAAGCTCCAAGATGCTGCTGTTAGGCATACAGCCTGTTTCCCACATCCACTCTAATCTCTCTCCACATCAAAAGGAGAGATTCTGTGCAGAGAATGCCTACAGAGCCTGTCAGCATCCCTGATGTGGCCCCTTGTACAACAGCTGGGCTCTTTTTAAGTCTGCCTCTTGCTCCACTTTCAACTACAGACTGGATAAACACTACCAAAGGGACTAAAGAGAATGAGCATTATCTAGGGAACGGCACTCATAGGGCCTAACACCCACAGTGTGTTTCCTGGATTCCCCAAAGATGAGTGTTGCAAATGAAAGGTAGTGTCTTGTTTCAAACAACAGGGAGCTAATGACAATGGGAGAAGGGGTGCCCAAATAATACTTCTGTGGATTCCCCACGAGAGCTCTGCCTGTTAATCTCTCCATCTAACCTACTCTCCCAGTCACCCGATGTGGGTGGAGTGTTATCTCCTGGGAACTGCTCCCAAGGACCTGACATTCCATTTCAGAACAGCTAAGGCGTGTTCCCAAGACCAAGGGCCTCTTCGGAGCTACAATTAGATTCACTATGTGCTGCAGATCACACATGAACTTGTGGTTTGACTTGTAAGCCGTAACAGATTGTTGGTCAAGCATTAAATGTGTGGAATTTAAGGAGATATATATAGTATTTGTCCTTTTTTAACACAGTTGTAATCTTGCTACCCTGGAGCTAAGGAGGCAGGTATCAGAAGTGTTCTACATAGAGCCCTCATCTTCTCATTCTCAGATTTGGGTATCGGCAAAGGAGCTAAACACACAGGTGCCAATTACCAAATGAAAATCCAGTCATTACTCAGAGAATAAATATTTCAACACACTGTCTCAAGCTGTAATTAAAGGCAAGGAGCTTTGTTACTGGGAGAACAAAAAACAGAGACAGACAACTATTTTTGGAATTGTTCTTATCTTCAATGTAATCTACTACTTCCAGTTCATCAGCTTAAATTAAATAGCATAAATCGGCACATTTGAGAAATGGCTTACAGAGAACAGGGAAGAAACGAAGAAGAGGTGATAAGAACAAGAGAAAAAGACCTTTTCTCCTGCAGATGGCTAAAACAATTAAAATCCATAGCCTTTGTATCATATGCTGAAAGCTAGTACATTTTAGTTTGCCCTAAATTTACTTTTCATTTTGTTACATCTTCCAACAAAAGTGATTATTGTAGGAGTAGATTATACACGTGTATGTACTAATGAAATCCATTACACATGTCAAAGTTTCTATTTTACACATGACAAGTCAAATGCAACAGAAGATATGTATGTATGTTTGTGTGTATATACAAACATACACAGTCTTCCCTCAGTGTCCACGAGGGATTTGTTATGGGACCTCTTGGGATGCCAGAATCTGTAGCTGACCAAGTCCCTCATGCAAAATAATGTGATATTTGAATATAACCTACCACTGTCTTCTCGTGTACTTAAATTATTTCTAGATTAATGTGAATATCAATACAATGTAAGTGTCATGCTGACGTTGGTTGCTATGTACTTTTTAGAGACTAATGAAAAGAAAAATGTATATTAGTTCTACTTGTGGTACAAACCTGTAATTCTAGCATTTGAGAGGCAGCAGCAGGAAGATCACAATGACACAGAGAAGATCAGCATGCAGGGATGATACACAAGTTTGTGAAATTCTTTTAAAGAAGAAGGTAGTTGACCCAATGTCCTAAATATTGAATTTCTGAAAATTTTTCATTTTTTTTGTGGGGTTAGGGGAAGACATGCATGCCACATGCAGTAGATCTATGTGGAAGTCAGAGGACAGTCCGTGAGCCTTGGTCCTCACCTTCTAGGATGTGAGTTCTGGTGATGGGACTCAAGTTGTCAGCGCTGGTGGCGAGTGCCTTCACCCAATACGCCATCTTATTCTTGAAATCTTAAGAAGACAGTTAATCAGATACACTGGGAAAGTGAATTTAACTTTAATTCTTTCAGGGCTTTTTCTGGATTGCATACATGATTGGCCTTCTATGTCAATGGATCCTGAATCTATAGATCTTATCAACTGTGGTCTGAAAACAGTGAAAGCCAGACTCAATGGTACACACCTGGAATCCCATAATTTAGGAGACTGAGGCTGGGAGACAATTACAGGGGGATGGAGAGATGGCTTGGTGCCGTCTGAACTGCTCATGCAGAGGACCTGAGTTCCATGCCTAGTATCCACATCAGGTGGTTCGAAATTGCCCATTAATTCTAGCTGGGGCAGGGTGGAAGGTAGTAGGCCCAAAACCTTTAGCCTCTTCGTAGCTCACGTGCACCACACATAGACACGGGCATGGTTAAAAATAATAAAATATTTCTAAAAAACAGTTTGAGGCCTGTATTTGCTACATAAAAATACTCTTTCAAAGAAGAAGAAGAGGAGGTAGAAAGGAAGGAGGAGGGTAGGGAGGAGAGGAGGGCAGGAAGAGGAGAGGAGGGAAGGGAGGTGGAGATGGCTCAGTGATTGGCTGCTCTTCTAGAGGACCTGGGTTCGTTCCCAGCACCCAATACTCACACCTGTAACTCCAGTTCCAAGTGATCAGATACCCTCTTCTGGCCTCTATGGGCGCTGTGCACAGGTGGCACACAGACATGCATGCAGGCAGAACACTCATATACATAAAATTTAGGAGGAGAAGTACCAAGAGGGTCTGGGGATACATGTAGTTCAGTTGGTAGAGGGCCTAGCATGCATGAAGCTTTGGGTTTAGTGTCTAACACTACATAAAATCAGGCACAGCATACATGCCTATAATCCCAGCACTCAGAAGGTAGAGGCAAGAAGATAAAAATATTAAACATTATCCTCACCTGAGTACTGAGTTGGAGTACTGCCTGGGCTATATGAGGCCTTGTCCCAGAAAAGAAAAGAAAAAAAAAACCCTCATATATGTTTAAGGACTACATGATAGTTAACTGGGTGTCTTGACACATGCCTTTAATCCTAGCTCTCTAGAGGCAGAAGTCAGATTTCTGAATTTAAGGCCAGCCTGGTCTATATATCAATTTCCAAGCCAGTTATGGGGTGGCGGTAGGGCACTCCACAATATGTAGGAGTGAATTAGAGTATTGTATAATGCTATAGAAACAATTCAATAGCTGGGTGTAGTAGCTAGCTAGAGTAGCAAGGAATAGTGCTGTAAAATCTTGTTAAGGGCCTGGCTTAGTGGTGCATGCCTTTAGTCCCAGCATTCCAGAGGCAGAGACAGGCAGATCTCTTGTGAGTTCAAAGACAACCTGCTCTACAAAGCAAGTTCCAGGATAGCCTGGGCTACACAGAAAAACCATGTCTAAAACACAAAACCAAAAACAAAAAAAAACCAAATCAAATCTTACATGTTAATTTCCAGATGAGCATATACAAAGGTTTATTGTTCTATTCTTCCTTTTATATGTTTTAATTTTTTTTGCACGATAAAAAGTTTTTAAAAACCTGAATTATAACATTTGGTGTGTCTGATTTGTTTGAACATGTAGAGTGTGAACTGAGTGGAGAGAAAGCTTTACTGTGTTTGGGCTAGCCTGCTGCAAAGACTGTTCCTTAAAGCCAAGCTGGCATGGAGTCACCGAAGAGGCTGATCACAAGCATCCCTCCCCAGTTTGTCATTCCCTGGGTCTACAGGGGTCTTAATAATCTGCATTTCATTGCGGCTCAAGACCGTTTCATTAAAGTTTGAAAGAAAAACAACAGGGCAAGCAAGCTATAGACTTCAGTCACTATGCTGGCCAGAGGAAGGAGACAGCAGAGAGGAAGAGAGAAAGCCATGCATGCCAGTCAGGATCCTAGAAGGACAACAAAGTCAGCGGTGCAGGAGGCAGGCAGCTGCACAGTGGAGGGGTGCATCGGGCTTCTCGGGGAAAGAGAAAGCCCAGAGGGCTGAGGCTTATGACAGAAATAGAGAAAGAGGGATAGAAAGAAGGAAGAGGAAACAAGGAAGGGAGGGAGGGAGGGGAAGAGAGAGAGACAGTGGGAAAGAGGGAAGGAAGAAGGAAGAAACAAGAGGGAGGGAGGAAGAGAGAGGGGGAGGGTTACACATTTCAAAAGTCCATTCTAAACCTCTCCTCCTCCCTGAACTGCGTCTGTGTGTGCATGCACAAATACTTTCCAGAAGGGAAGGACAGCACACAGACACTGAGGAAGCGACACGTGTGACTTATCTGAAGGAGAGATTTTAGCACCCACGGTGGTTCCCTTTCAATTTACACTAGTCATGCTCTGCCATGGAACAACGTTTATACTGTTGTTTGTCATGCACACTTTCATCTCTTCCGTGGATTCTAAACAGCTCTTCTCGTTTTCTTTCTTGTTCAATTTTTTGAAAGTTATCTTATTTTTTAAATGTTATTTTATTTTTGGCTTTTTGAGACAGGTTTTCTCTGTGTTGTCTTGGCTGTCCTGAACTCGCTTTGTAGACCAAGCTGTCCTTGAACTCACAAAGATCCACCTGCCTCTGCCTCTGCTGGGATTACAGGCGTTCTCCACAGCACCTGGCTAAGCTATCTTATTTTTAATATGTTTTTATTTTATGTGTATTAGTGTTGGCCTGCATGTATGTACGTGTACCTTACGTGTGACTGGTGCCCTCAGAGGCCATCAGATAGAGTTCTGGGTGGTTGTGAGTCGCTGTGTGGCGCTGAAAGCCAAACCTGGGTTCTCTGAAGGAATAAGTACTCTTAACTGCTGAACCATCTCTCTAGATCTTGTTTTTTTGTTTTGTTTTTTGCTTTTTGTTTTCAAAACAGGGTGTTATATAGCCCCAGATGATTGCTCTTAAGCTCCTTATGTAGCACAGGTTAGACTCCTGATGCTCTTGCCTTTACCTCTCAAATTCTGGGATTACAGGATTACAGGCACATGGTACCATACTCAGTCTAGACAGTAATGTCCTTGAGGGCAGAGACTATGTTGAACACAGACTATAGCCCAGACTTCCGGCCTTTGCTATGTACTCAGGCTATTTCATTTCCCTGCAAACTGGAAAGAGATGTATTTTCTTTTTAAGGAAGTTATGTGAGGCTGGGGTTAAAGGTCAGTGGAGGAGCATCTGTTTAGCATGCAGAAAGCACTGGACACCATCCCCAGTTTATACTGTAAATTTTGGGATGGAACCTGAAGTGCATAGATGCAAGCCAAGAAGACCCAGTGAGAAGCAGCTGGAGTTTAACGTCTATTTACTTCCAAGCCTGGCCATGAGAATAATTAATGTTTGCCCATGTCTTTGAGATCTTCAGATGAAAGCACATTCAGAGAGTCTAGAATTATTATGAGATTCCCATGACTCTTTCAAAGCGCGGAACACATGTTCTGCGGACTGGGAAGAGGCCAAGGCTACTCCAGCTGTGAGTGAGAGGTGGCCTCCCATCACTGCCATGTTCAGGGAAAGCAATTTTGAAAATAAGGCTGGAGATAACAAGGATCTGACAAACAAACGCTTGGCTTCCTGAACAAAATGAACTGGAGATGCTGGGAGTGTCCTTTGGTAGGGAGTTGTTAGCCTCTGGGGATGGTAATCAGGCCTGACTCCTAATGCCGGGTCCTGTGTGGGCCGCAACCACTGACTCCCAGGTGTGAGAGCCAGGCTGAGCCTGCCTGGACTAGAGGCTCAATGATCTATCAAGTCATCACAAGTTAAAGTGATTTTTGGTTTGAGAATACAGGCTCGAGAGTCATGATCTTTATAAGCTTTATGGATACCAGTGTCCTCTCTCCCCCTCTTCCCACCTTCTCCCTCCTCCTTTCTGTCCCTCTCACCCTCCCCCCTTCTGGATAATACAAGTTACCTCTTTTTAAAATTTCTATTAGGGGTGTGTGTTTGTGTGTGTGTGTGTGTGTGTGTGTCTGTCTGTCTGTCTGTGTGTATGTCCATGCCATAGCATGTGTGTGAAGATCAGAGAGAAACTCCTTTCAATATGTGAGTCCCAGGGATTGAACTCAGGCCATTAGGCTTGTTGGCAGGCACTTTTCCTGATGACCAATTGACATTCTGTTGTGACTTACAGGAAGGAACACCGCTTCAGTCTTTAAGCATAGGTTTTCTCCAGCCTCCGTGTTCTTGGAAAGAAACTCTGGCTCTCCTTTTCTCTTTGTTCTAGTCTTGCATCCTTGTTTTGGTTGACGAGGATTGCTACCACTTCAGCAACAGCTCGCTAGCCATAAACAATGTCTTCTCTGCATCCAAAGCTGTGACTGTCCACGTTTCTCAGAAAGACAAGAATTCCAACACTCCTGCAGGCCCAGGCAGACATGAATTATAATGGAGCATTAAATTATAAGACGCTGTTAGGGCGTATCTCAAATGGGTTGGAAAAAGATCAAATGTCCTCACCTGTGAGCTAGGAAAAGGGGAAGGAAGGAAGGAGGGAGGGAAGGAACGAAAACAGAAAGGAAGGGCTTAGCCAGACAGGCCTTCAGCCTGGTGTGATCATAAAGCCACCCTTACATTTTGAGGAATGAGGACAATGTCATAGTAGACAATGTCCACACCAAACACTCATTCCCTCAGCAGACCAGGCCAGTTATTTTCTCTTCTTTGAGGGACAGCTCTGGTTATGTGAGATTAGGCATTCCCAGGCTGTGCTGATGGCATACCCAGAGAGCCTGTGATTTAACAAAAAGGACAACAACAAGATCACAAGAAGCTCCATCCCTAACCCTAACCTAGAAAGTGTAAATTCTTCTGTGTTTGTCTGCAGTTGAGACAGGGTCTCATATAGTCTAGGCTGGTCTCAAACTCATGCCATTAAGGATGACCCTGAATTTGAGGAATGCCTCCTAAATTTGAGGAATTACAAGGAATGTGAAATTTAGAGAGGGGAGGAAGAGAGGGAGAGGAAGAGAGAGTAAAGACAAAAAAATATATGCACAAAGTCACTTTTTTTTTTTTGGCCTGGGTTTGTTGTTTTGCTTTTTGAAACAGGGTTTTACTCTGTAGTCTTGGCTGGCCTGGAACTCACTATGTAGAACAAGCTGGCCTCAAACTCAGGGATGCCTGCCTCTGCTTCCTGAGTGGTAGGACCTAAGGCATGCACCACCACTGTGCAGCTGTTTTTGTTTAGTCTGGTGTTGGGTTGGTAGCAAAGGGCTAGCAGGACAGATCTTTCTGTTGTCTGATGGTTCTGAGAAGAAACCCCCTGAGCAGTCTTAACACAGAATGACTTGTTGTGGGGCTGGAGAGATGACACAGAGGTTAAGAGCGCTGGCTGCTCTTCCAAAGGTCCTCAGTTCAGTTCTCAGCACCCACCAGGTGGCTCTTAACCATCTAAGATGAGATCTGGTGCCCTCTTCTGGTGAGCAGGTGTACATGCAGGCAGAACACTGTATACATAATAAATAAATAAATCTTAAAAAAAATGGAATAACTTGTCACACATCAGCAGGACTTCAGCATCCTTTATGCTAAGAACTTCCAGAAGCCATATGGAAGCAAAGTGTGCTCTGTCTTCTCCTTGCTCACACAACCACACTGAGCACGGAGACCTGACCCTTGAATCTTCCTGCAGTGTGCTGCTTGTGCCCTGGGTTTCCACTAGCACCCTTTGACTTGCTAGTCCAACTGATGCCAGTGAACTCCTGGTTTTCATTTTGATGGTTGTGGATTTAGGGGAGGTCCAAGTGCAGCTGGGATGCTACAGAAGATGGTGGCCAGGGCCATAAACAGCACCAAGGAGCAAAAATGGCAGGAGGGGGAGGTTCCGAAATGGAATCTACTATCAACTGAGGAAACGCTTTGTCCTTAGAAGCTCATAGCTGTCATTGGTCCCTGCACAGGGATGTTGGTGTGGGCAGCCCTTGATTCCTGACTCACACTTTAGAAAAACAAGTAACTGGGACTGAAAAGAGCATTAACTTTCTCGTTCTGGCTGCGTGTGTGTGTGTGTGTGTGTGTGTGTGGAATTGAGTGTATATGCTGGTGTGAGTGGAGGCCAGAGGCAGTGTCACTGGACCAGTACTCACTGATTGGCTGGAGCGGCTGGCAGAGAGCCCTGGGATCTGCCTGCTTCAGCCTCCCTTGTGCTAGGCTTACAGTGCATCAGGGCTTACAGTGCATCAGACCTTGTTTGTTTTCCTTGGGGTTCTAGAGATTCGAACACTGGGCCTCATGTGTGCTTAGCAGGCACTTTGCTGACTGAGCCATCTCTCTAGTCCCTGGGTTTCTATTGTTTTTCTTCAGAAAGCACCAAAATAATGGGCTTCAAGGGTTTCTTACAATTCTTGCTCCTGTCTTGAACAACTTCTCTGAGCCCCTGAACACTGGCAAGTCACAGCATCACCAGGAGACATGTCGGGAATGCACACTGGTCTTGGAAGAGGAGAATGAGAGACTTGGTGGGTGGGGGTGGGCCTAGCTTCCCTCCTAACCCCTGTATGGTGCTAAAATTTGACAACCATTGGCGCAAGAGGGAAACATTAGTAGAGGAAGGAAATTGGGAGTGTCCTTCTGTCTGTTATAAGTGTGCTTTAATATCAGTATAACTTGCTATCCTCAGCCAGGCATGGTGGCATACACCTTTAATCTCAGTACTTCGGAGGCAAGAGAATTGCTGGGAGTTCGTCAGCCTGGACCACTTCTAGTAAGTTCAAGGCCACTCTGGGGTAAGTGGAACCTTGTTTTTTTTTTTTAAACGGCTTTTGTCTTGTCTCTGCACCCCAGATTTTTCATTTGAAAATGAGGCTCTTCCCAAAAGCCTGCTGGTAACATTGCAGTTTTCTACCTGTATTTCATCTCTTGATGGAGCCAAAATTCCCCTCTGATAACATAATGGCTGCTCCTGCTAGCCCATAGCCTCTCAGCCCTGAAGGTCACAGGGCAAGGAGCTTCCCCCACCATTCGAAGCAGCCAGGGCAGCTGACATGAAGGATGTGAATGCCTGGCTGCCTGACAGGGAAGAAATCTTCCCCTGTGCTTGGCAGCCCCACCTGAGCCAGTCAGGGGAGCCTGGCAGCTGGAAACACCTGGCAGGCCAGTCTACTCAGGCGAGCTGAGGGCCAGAGCCCTAAAGCAGACACACATCCTCTTTAACCTTGGAGGCGCAAGAGCAAGCGAAGGTGTGCAGGAAGGGCTTGGGGTCCTTCCAGAGAAAGGCAGATCAGGAATGATATAGTTTACCCCCCTGAAGCGCAGGTTAAACTGTGATCTGCATTATGAGCCACTAGAAGGTGGACCTTACGGAGGTGATTAGAGTTCTGCTTAAATGAATGGATTAACCCATCAGAGGTATTAATGGATTAATGAGCCACCTCAAGAGTGGGTCAGCTCTAAACACCAGCCAGTGTCGCTGGAAAGCTTGGGTCTCCCCATCACTGGCCGTCTAACACTCTTCACTGTACCAGAATTCTGCCAGCAAGCAGACTGTCTCTAGCTGTAGGCTCTCATGGATTAGAGCGGTGAGCCCAAATAAAGCTGCTTTATTTATTTATTTATTTATTTATTTATTTATTTATTTATTTATTTATTTTGTACAATGTCAGGTGTTTCATTATAGCAACTCATCAAAATGGACAGAGTGACATTTTATGAGTTGCTTTTCTGCCTTCTAAAATACAACTGCGAACCAGGTACAGTGATGCACACCTCTAATCCCAGCACTGGGGAGGCAGAGGCAAGTAGATCTCTGTGAGTTTGAGGCCAGGCTGAAATCCTGTCTCAGAAAGGAAAGAAGGAAGGAAGAAAGAAAGATTCAACTGTGAGTTCTTGAAGTAAGGGCCATCAGTTCACTTACTCATGCTTTTGAGACAAAGCATTATTATATGCCTGTGGGTGTGCTGCCTGTGTGTGTGTGTGTGTGTGTGTGTGTGTGTGTGAGAGAGAGAGAGAGAGAGAGAGAGAGAGAGAGAGAGAGAGTGGTGGGCAGTCAAAGGAAAACTTGTGGCATTAGGGTTTCTTCTACCCTAAGGGTCATAGAGATGAAACTACGTTGTCAAGTGTGGTGTCAAGGGCCTTTCCCCACTGAACTATCTCACTGGCCCCTCCTCTGATCTGTTTTGAATCATATCCACTGAGGACATAATACAGTGTTTTCATCTATTCACAGTAGCATTTGGGTCCTACCCCGTTTCCTTCCTTCCTCTTTCCCCATTTCCTTCTAACCTCCATCCTTCCCTTTCAGTGATGGAGATGGAAGATAGGGCCTTGACTAAGCCAGGGAGCACTCTGCCACTGAGCTACCTACCTCAGCCCTATGCTAGTTTTGAGATGTCACCAATGCTTGCAAAAGATGACCAAGAAAGAACAGCTTACTCTCTTGCTAACAAAATCTAACAAGAGAATGATTAAAACAACGAAGCACCCTCCTAGCCGCAAACGGACCAGTGGAACAGAATGCGGTGGAAAGGGCCTCTGATGGCATCTGCAGCAGAGGTAGCATCTGAGACCAGCGAAGAAAGAAAGAAGATGCTGTGAATGGAGAGGCCAGCCTGGTCTATAGAATAAGTTCCAGGATGGCCAGGGCTACACAGAGAAACAATGTCTTGAGAAAAGCAGCAATAGCAACAAAACCAACCAACCAACCAACCAACCAACCAAACAAACAAACAAACAAACAAAAAGTGTGGAATCTTTACCTCAATCTATAGTACCAAATGGATTAAACCCTTAAATTACATATCGGAGACCAAACATAAAACCTCTAAGGGTGTCAGTTATGGGGGAGCACACCTTTAATTCCAGTTTGAAGCCAGCTTGGTCTATATAGAGAATTCCAGGCCAACCATGGTTACACAGTGAGATCCTGTCTTAAAAATGTCTACAGTGTGTCAGAGGAAGACAGGGACATGACAAGGAGAATTTCTCCTAAGAGCCCACAGCGAGACAGGAGAGCCTGGGGAAAGGCAGGTGTGGAAGGAATGTTAGGAAAGCCCAGATGTGAAGGTGTGAATAACCCCGGGGAGGAGAGAGAAGTGCTGTACTTGGTATAGCTGAAGTACAGGGTCTGGTCGGATGAAGATCAGGACTCAGCCTAGGTGCTTGAGCTTTCCCCTTGAATCACAGGTCCAGGGACAGTGGTGGGAGTTCAGGCTGGAGGCCAGGGTGCCTGAGGCAGTAGTCCCGAAGGAGGGCCGTGTAGCTGGTCCAGGCGCGGACTGAATGGTACGCTGTGACAAGGCACACTTCCATCCTTACACAGTAAGTCCCTTTGTGGATACTGACAATGCGTATGAGGGTTAGAGGATGAGTGATGTCCTTGGATTGAGTGATGCTCAGTCCTCAAGTGGTAGAAAGGAGCAGGTGCTAGAATGAAAACGGTCCCCTTGCTCTCACAGGGAGTGGCATTATTACCTATGAACGGATTAGGACACATGGCCTTGTTGCAGCATGAGTGAGCTTATTGGCAGAAATGTGTCACTGAAGATATCTTCAGCTGAACACTAATCCTCTGGTACCTACCACTCGGTGCTAAGCGTTCACACAGACCATCGTCCACAATGCCTGGGCCACCTTTCTTTTTTAAATGATAATTAATTTGAGTCATGTATTCTGCTAGGTGCCAAACTCTCGCTGTAGCCCAGGAGAGCCTTAAAGTTCCTGCCCTCACCTCTGGAGTGCCAGCGTTGTGCCACCGTGCCAAGTTTATAGGTTACTTGAGCTCAGGCCCAGGCTTCATGAATGCTAGGCAAGCACTGTACCAGCTGAGTTGTATTCCCAGCCCCTTAGCTCAAATTTCTTTTTTTTTTTCTCATGTTTATGTGTGTGTTCATGTGTGTGTGTAGATCCAATACTGACTTCAGGAATCTTTCTGTATCCCTCTCCACCTTTTTTTATTTATTAAGGCATGGTCTCTCACCTGAAACTCGAGCTCACTAATAATGCTAATCTATCTAGCTTGCTCTGGGGAATCCCTGGTGTTTGCTGAGTGCTGGGATTACAGGTAGCCTGCCATACCTGGTTGGCATTTATGTGAGCTCTAGGGAATGCAAACTTGAGGCTTTATACTTGTGTGGCAAGTTTTTTTTTTTTTTTTTTAAGACAGTTTCTCTGTGTAGCCCTGGCTGCCCTGTATTCCATCTATAAACCAGGCTGGCCTCCAACTCACAGAGATCCAGGGCAAGCCAGTGAGCCAACTCCTCAACCCTCAAATTTCTTTTTATTAAGAAAAAAAATTACATCTATTTGTGTTTGTCTGTGTATGCACTTGGGCATGGCATGCATGTGGAGGTCAGAGGACAGCTTGTAGCAGTCGTCAGGTCTCTACTGGGCATTGACCTTGGCTGCAAGCATCTTTATCCACTAAGCTATCTTCCTTAGCCTGCCTTCAGATTTCTCAATGAAACAAATCACTTGAAGGCACTGATGAGAACAATGATGTTTCTGTAGCCTACAGTTTTGTTTTGTTTTGTTTTGTTTTGTTTTGTTTTGAATAATGCAAACTCTGTGACATTATTCACGGCCATGGGAGGAATAGGATTTATCTGTGGAGTCTACCATGAAGGAAGCATTTGCTGGCAGCACAAAGAGGCGGGCTTCTAGATTCAGCCTTGGCTCTGGGTCCAGTTTTCATCGCTGCTCTGCTGCTCTCCCTCCATCTCCTGTTCCGCCTTCTCTTTCCCAGTCTCAGTGCTTAAGCACAGCTTTTCTACCTCTGTTTCCACCTCACCCTTGATGTTGCCCCCGATTTTCTATCCAATAAGAGAAGGAGAGTGGAGTTTTGCTTTCCCTGGCAGCCAAACATCTTGGTGCTTGCTCCAGGCTCCGCCTCCCGCAAGTCCACTGCCGGTGTGGGCTCCTAGGGTCTCTCCCAGATGCTGTTTTTCCATCCCAGGAGCCTCCTCATTGTTCCTAGGGCTGAAGCCATCCTATAAGACAACACTTGCCAATTTGGGAGTCGGCGGTTTTGCGTTTGTGGCACTAGAGGAGTCAGCTTGTCCCATTGTCCTTTGTCAGGAAAATGATATTAATAGCTTTTCCTTCCCGCTGAGCCTGAACATGGCTGAAAACCCAGAGGAGTGCCTGGCATGTCACACATGGGCACAACCTGGAAAGTCACTGGTGTGGGAGCCTTGCTGTTGTTTGTGGGAAGTGCCAGCACCCGGGCTCTGCTTCCTGCTCTTGCAGAACAACATGACATTTGGCTCAGTCAAGCCCCTGTCATGGGTTGCCACACAAACAGTGCCTGTCTCGTGCTGTCATTTCCTGGCAGTGAACAACCAGCTCACGTTGCCTCAGGATGCTCTCCTTGCATCCCGCTCCTGGCAGCCAAACCAGCCCTCAAAAGGCAGATGTACAGATGGAGTCATTCTGTTGGGAACACAGGCAGGACAAAGCCAGTGTGGCTCATCTGCCAGAGCATCAACTGTGGTCCCAGGAGCACAGCTGCATGACTCTGACAATTGAGGAACTGGGCCCCCCTCCACCATTAGCTTGTCACAACCGGGCCCCCCTCCACCATTAGCTTGTCACAACCGTCAAGTGCCTTCCTGTCATTTCTCCATCTGAAACCAAGAGATGGGGAAGGTGGCAGCAGTGGCTCTGTTTACACACTCACTCACCGGCCTCACCCACGGCACTGGCACTGGCCATGGCAGCATAGCAATAGCAGCCAAGCCAACCAGTTCTTTCTAGATCTTTCCTCAATAAGTAGTGTGCTCTTGGGCACACCTTTAACCTTTGGTGTCTCCCTTTCTCCCATTATTTACATGAATTTAGAGACCAATTCAAGCTGATTTCTGTATTCTTAGCACAGAATGTCCTGCGTTAGTGGAAAATGTTTCTTTAGATGCACACTGGGAATAATTAAGAGTTAGGTAGTAATCCATCAAATATCTAACTAATATTTATGTAAAGTCTACTCTGTGTTCTTCACAGTGTAAGCTGTGCACTGTGAAGGTTTAACAGATTAAAGACTGCTCAGAAGGCTGTGTCCTTGAAAAGTTAATAATCATTATTTCATATTTTAAATGACAAATGCTTGCTCATTCCTTGGGATTTTTTCATAATCTGGATTTAAATACAACCGAGGGATAAAAAGTGAATTCATTCAGACATTCGGTTTGGGGAGAAGTAGATAGAATGTTAGTAATAAATGATGTGGACTTCTCTTGTTAACAGGAAATCTTTCTGGAACCTTCCAGCTTACAAAAATTATCCTGACAAGGAAATGTTACATAACCCGAAACTGACCATTAACTGGTTGCTTGCAAAGGAGGAAACTGCCAGACTCTTGAAATGCTCATTTCTGAGTCACAAAAGGTGGAAATAATAAATAAGCCTTTAGGACTACACGCTAACGGAAGGACTGTGAAGATTGAAGTCACATGCTTCCCAGTTTGTCCTGCCTACATACTGATGAGCCACCCATAGACCTCTGGGTCACCACACTTACACTGCTTCTCTGCACAACATACTTTGTGTAATTTTTCTTCAGTTCTTGGAATCTTCACGGAGGCCCTCTTCCCTCCCGTGTGTGATAACAACAGATCTGTGACTTCACAGGGCTTAGAATCCTATTTTTTGTTCATTCTCACAGTTAAAGGATTTCAAGATTTTTGTGCTTTCCTTTCAGCAAATTAGTTCCATCGGGCTACATCTTAACAGCAGAGAACATGGTTCTGTGAGCCAGAGCATCTGTGTTCAGGAGACTGAGTTATCTCCTGATAATCCTCCCAGCTTCTCACTAGCAGCCTTTAAATTGTTCAGTATTTTAGAAGCACCATCATCTCAGCATATTAAATATTAAGGGTCTCCCTCAGCGCCCGAACCTTAAAAGTTATTCTCTGTAAAATCTGCTCGTGTTTCCATGGTGCAGAATGAACGTTGCAGCGGGGTTTTCTGGAAGCAGCATGACTATAAAACGTCACTCCCGCCCTTGCCGTTCACAAGGGCCCATTTGCTGTGAAATATTTTGAAAACACAGCTGAAGCGGGGCCAGCGCAGAGCGCAAACATGCAAAAAAATAAGAACGAGGCGAACGTGACGGAGAGGATGACAGCATCAGGAAACGAACGTAAACCCAGGGGGAACTCTGCAGGCCTGCGGCTGCGGTTCAGGGACCGCCGGGGGCCGTTCCCCTGGAGGTGGAAGGCCTCGCGGGTGCAGGAAGCCGCCGCCGCGCCCGCCTTCGCGCGGCAGCATCGGGGAGCAGGGCCTGCCCGAGCCCCAGTCCTCCCAGACCCAAAAATAGCAACACAAACGCGAGCGGCAGAGCTCGGGCCTGCGGCGCTGGGCGGAGCCAGCAGCCTTATCACTCCGAGCCAAAGCGCCCCAGCCGCGCCCAGAGCGCGCCCTTTATAGCCAGTCCCTCGAGCCCCGCCCTAGCAACCGCCCCTAGCAACGCCTCGCACTCGGGCTCTGCGGTCTTATCGGCCTCGGGCAGGCCTTTCCCGTCCCCTCCCCCACGCCCGCCTCGAGTGACGCCGGGACACGTGACTGCCCTCCGGAAAGGCGGGGTGAGTGGGAACGGGCGAGGCGGGGCGCGGGAAGCCGGGGCCTTCCGTCATCGGGACGCGACCGGGTGGCTGTGTCGCCCAGCGTTCGTCGTCGCGGGCCAGAGGTGCCGCCAGCAGGCGAAATGGCGGAGGCTGCGGTGCTGGCGTGGGTTCGCGGCCCCGGAGCCGGGTGCAAGGCGCTGCCGTGCGCCTCGGCGAGGTGCTCCGTGCGCGATGTCATCCACCGGCACTGCCGAGAGCGGGTGAGGATCGCGGTTCCCGGAGGGCGCGGGGGAGAGCCAGGCCGGGCCGGGCTGGGCGTGGGTGCTTCCCATCTCTGGACGTTTCGGGGTTTGAGGCCGAGAATTGTTCGGTTTCAGGTGCTCTGACTAATTCGGGGACCTCCCTCTGCTCTTCTGGGGCGCTTCTTGTTTTGTCTCCACGTCGTAGGAGAGAAACCACGTTCAGTTCCGGCGCTTACACAACCGTGATTGGAGGCTCTTTGGTTCTGTTTCTTTTCTCCTTCAGTGATGCTTTCATGCCTTTAAGGCTCCTCACATATTACGAATAGGAATATGCTTTTCTATGCACCCCTCAGGAAAACCCTATTCGTTCCAACCTAGAGAATAGGTCATAGCTGGACCCAGGCCAAAGGTCGGTTAGAGAAGCACTGGGTTCTGGCCACTGGTCAGCGCCGATCACGCACAGGTGTTCTGGTCCTCCTCTTCACACTCTTTGCCCGTTCTCTTTGTCCATGTGTATTTATGAAACGCTGGCCAGGGGCATCTAAAGTTCTGAGCTTTAAATCCCAAGTAAGCAAGCTTTTACTGCCTGAAATCCCAAACCTCTTCCCTGAATCTAATTTTAATCTGGGTATTTGGTCTAGAACGGTTTTTATTTATGACCGCACCTTTTTCGAGTTGTTGAAGTCTTGTTTTCTCTGCTTGCTATTGAGCTTAACAAATGTTGAAGTGCCAATTCTAATCCTAAAGAGACTTGGCCAGTTCACGAAGAAGCAATATGTGCTTGCAAATAATGTTTTCTAATTTCTTTCTTTCCTCTATCTCCTCTCTCTCTCTCTCTCTCT
>NW_026585587.1:6018781-6029255 GCF_907164565.1 Psammomys obesus
CCCCCCCCCATGGCATCTAAGAAGAAATGGCTCCCCTGTGTGGACCCCGGAGAAGAGGGAGTCTCTGGTTTGCAGTGCTGGGCGAGGAAGGGGTCTGTCCCTCAGCGACTCATCTTATTCCCTGCAGACTTTGGTGGCTGTGACACAGCCATGAGCGATACAGGGTGGCACAGTGCACCTGTTGTTCACCCCGACCCCATGAGGGTTTACGGGAAGTGCTTTGCCTGCAGGTGCATCTGAGGTGTGACTAAAACCCCAAAGAGAACAAACACACCATAATGAAACCAAAGTGTGTGTGTTTGATTCCGGTCTTAACCAACCCCCCGAGCGTTTGGTAAATATGTGAAACAAAATGACTTCTCAATGACCTGTGTAGGGTTTCAGGCTGTCCAGGCTGACCTTGACCTTTCCTGTAGCAGATGACTTCCAGAGTGCTGGGATTACCATACCCAGTTTTATGCCATGCTGGGGATTGAACCTGGGGCCTAACTGTATGCTAGATAAGCACTCTACCAACTGAGCCACAGCTCAGGCCTCATTTTGATCATTTTCCAACAGTATCCAGCCTGAGGCTGATGATGGTATTGAGCTGTATTTATTTCATTTTGTTCCAGTCTATTCCCAGGCCTGAGGTTTCATCTTTTCACCCATGTATAGGGTGGGTAATCACCTTTTCATCTAGATTTTTAAAAGAAGATATAAAATACTATGTTTAGGTTACTTCTGCATATGATGGACAGCGTCTAACCCCAAGTTTCCTGAGTTTCTCTCTAGGCTGAGCGCTGCCCCAGAGAAGCCTACCACAATGAAAAATCAGGAGAAGGGTCAGACTCAGTGGAGTATGATGATAATGCCAGCAGTTGGGAGTCTGAGACAAGAAGATTGCATTGAGTTACTTCAGCTGCAAAGAAAGTACCAGGGCAGCCTTTGAAGATGAAAATAAAGGAAGAGAAGGAGCAGAAGCAGGAGGAGAGCCTCTTAAAGTGTATTTTTAAAACAGAAAAATTCTCTGGGTGTGGTCGTGCATGCCTTTAATTCCAGCACTAAGGTAGGCAGAGGCAGGTGGATCTATGTGAGTTCAAGACCAACCTGGTCTGCCCAGGACAGCCAGGGCTACGCAGAGAAACCCTCAAAAATAAAACAAACAAACAAAAAAACAAAACCAGAAAAAAAAAAAAAAAGTCAGGCATGGTAATACAGTCCTATAATCTCAGCATTTGGAGAAACTGAGCCAGAAGGATCAGTGTATGTTGGAAGCCAGCCTGGACTGCACAGTGAGTTCCAGGCCTATGTGAACTGTAGTGACAGACCCTGTCTCAAACATAACAAAACACACAAACCAAAACCCTCCAAACAAAGGGGAAACAGCAACAAAACAAAACAAAACAAACCATGGCAAGGCCAAACAGTGAACTGGAAAAACCCAAGCTGTGAAGGAGCTGCTGGTGCCTTAGCCTGGCTGTCCTTCTGTGACATAGCCACTCAGCCCTGGAGGCTCCTCACCCTGTGTGGCCCTAATGGAGGGATGTGGCGCTGCTCATTGCACCCACGTGTCCTGTGTCCACGAGTGTGCTCTCTTAGTCTGACTCGGGTCTCCATGCCTCTGTGTGGCTGGGAGCATGGAGCTTGGCTCTGGAGATCTCAGCACGCTGGTGGCTCTGGGCACGGTGGGACACTCCCTGGCATTGGTAGGCACAAACCCAGGGGTTTGAGAAGCCAGAGTCCCCCTCTGTCCTGCCAGGCTTTTTAAACTTTTTCTGCTCTTGACCCCTCAGGCCTAAGACATTTCTGTGTGACCGCAGGTACACAGGAATGTAAACTAAACTAGGTGTACAAATCGAACATTTGCTGCTAGTGATCGTAACGTTACTCATTTTACAACAGTTGATTGGTAAACTGTCAGGTGCTGTGAAGGGCTCTCTATTCCCAGACTCCATTCTAGTTCCCAGACTCTGGGAACAGGGTGCTCCCTGACTTGGCAATGGGGAGAAGGCAGAAGAGCAAACTAGAGCACAGGTAAAACCACTGCGTCCTCGAGAACGCTCTGGTTCCTGCAGGACAGAGAGCATCTTTGGTTTCCTCAGAGCTGGGCTCAAGGACTGACTGCAAGTCCCCGAAGTGAGTGAATGTAGGGAAAAAAAATCAGTGGCTTAGATAGCAGAAGCGAAAGGATGGTTATTAGCAACTAACCCCCTGACCTCTTGGGAAGGAATTTGTCTCTGAACAGTGTAGCTTAATCCTGCCTGGTTTTGAGTGACAGGGAGCTGAACACACACAGTGCATCTGGATTAGGATTCTTGCTCTGCTCTTGCAGTGGCCAATACTGCACAGCTCTGACTTGTCTTGTCGGTTGCAGGATAGTCCATGCAAAAACTTCACCTCAATTCATTTTTTCGTTACACTGTTGCAAGATGTTTCTGGTAGGATGCTTCAGTCCTCCCCTTTGTTTGTGTTTTGGTGTTTGAATGGAACCCAGGCTCTCCTGCATGCTTGGAAGGCCCTCTGAGCCACAGCCGGCCTGTCTAGGCTCATACAAAACCACTAGCAATCACTGTTAAGAATGTAACGTAACAGTGTTACTTATGTCAGACCCAGCGGAATTGCTGGGTGTTAAAATAATAGAGTTCCTTCAACTATAGAACTGCCACTGTGTTCTCCATGTGCTTCTGCTTTTACTACAATATGAGACTCAAGGGTTCAGATATTCAGTACATTGGTACAATTCAGTATCCACTCTTGATTTTTTTTTTACAAATTCTTATTGAGCTGAGACTGTATCTTAGTGATAGAGCACATCCTGAGTATGCCCAACGTCCTGGATTTGATCCCCCAAACCCAAAATATTAAATAATAAAACAACAACAACACACACACACACACACACACACACACACCCTTTAAAAATTACTATGGCTGGTTGTGGTGGAGCACACTTTAATCCCATCACTCTGGGAGGCAGAGGCAGATGGATTGCTGTGAGTGCAAAGCCAGCCTGGTCTGCAAAGGGAGTCCAGCACAGCCAAGGCTACACAGAGAAACCCTGTCTTGAAAAACAACAAAAAATTACTATGGATATTTCCTTAACAGGAGAATGCATTTATCTCAGCTATAAAGCTCATACTTTATGGAGGAAATAGTAAGGGAGATTATTAAAATCGGAGGCACAAGATAGTGGTATCTATTCTCACTGCTTAGCATTAATCTGGAGATAGTGTTAATGAATCAGACAATAGACAGAAAGGACCTCACCTGCAGAGTTCTTGCCTAACATTCAGGAGGCACTGGATTCCTCTCTACTAAAATAAAAAGAATAAAGTTAAGGAAGAAAGGAAGGAGGGCAGGGACCAGATGAATCAATTTGAAAAAGAGGAATTTAATCATTATTAGCAGATGGGGAGAGATGGCTCAGTGCTTAAGAGCACCTGTTGTTCTTGCAGAGGACCCGAGTTTGGTACCCAGAACCCACATTAGGTTAAACACAGCTACCTGTGACTCCAGCTCCAGGGCCTCCAAGGACCCTTATGTGCACATCCCCATGCCTCATGACCATAATTTACAAATAAATATCATTAGCAAGGCGCTGGGAAGGAGTTTAGTTGGTAGAGTACTTGCCTAGCATGCCCGAGGCCCTGAGTTCAACCCAGCACCACATAGACCCGCATGTTTGGGGGCCAGAGGCAGGAAGATAAAAAGTTCAAAGTCATCTTTAGCTACACAGTGAGCATGAGCCTGTAATACATGACACTGGTGAGAGAGAGAGAGAGAAAGACAGACAGACAGACACAGAGATAGAGACAAACAGAGAGAGCAGGCACACACCAGTGGCAGAGCCAGATGGGGAGAGACAGAGACAGACAGACACACACACACACACACACACACACACACACCAGAGAGAGAGACAGAGAGAAACAGAATATAATATCATTGATAGATATTACATTTGTACCTCAAAAAGGAAATCCACATTGTAGTGTGTTGTTTTGGTAATGCTTCCTCTCTGATCGTGCTTGCTAACATCGGAAAATAGAGAGATAGGTCTAGCATGCTGGAGACCCTAAATTCCGTCCCCAGCACTGAAACAAACAAACAACCAAATAAGCTACGAATGTGTCTCAATCGCCGCCCGACTCACAGCAGCGATAAGGTCTAATTGCAAAGAGACTGAGGCTAAGTAACAAGGTAAACAAGTGGACCTCAGACCCATCGCACTAAGTCTGGCTGTCCCCTGGGGGGGAACTCTCTGTGTGGGAGAGGCTTTTCACTGGACTGATTAAAATATAAAATTGTGAAGTGAGATTTCCGTAGGGCCCCACCCCTAGGCAAAGAACTGCATATAATTAAGGATGGCTGGGAAAGCGAGAATTAGCCTTTTGCACAAATGAGTTTCCTCCCCCCCCCCCCCATTGGTTGCCCACTGAAGAGTGGTCAGCCCTGAAACCATACACACACAAACAACAAAAACAGGGGCAGCAGGCTGTATTTACGTATATTTGTGAGTGTCTGTAACAAATGATCAAAGGAAAAAGAGGCTAGCCACACCTTCGAGTGCTGGGAAGAGTGTGGGAGGGGCTTGAGGGAGGGTAGCTGCGGAGGGAGGGAGGAAAAGGGGGAAAAGAAAACAAATGACAGATGTTGATGATGGTGTAGTCGGAAAGGAACCCTTAACCACTGCGGGCAAGAGTGTAAACCGCAGTCCAGCAGCTATGAAACTCAGCACAGAGGCTTATTTAACAATGAGCAGGGACCGGGAGGTGGTGGCGCCTGCTTTTAATCCCAGCCTTCAGGAGGCAGAGGCAGGCAGATCTCTGACTTTGAGGCTAGCCTGCTCTACAGAGTGAGCTCCAGGACATCCAGGGTTGTTACACAGAGAAAACCTGTCTCAAAAAAGAAACAAACAAACAAACAACAAAAACCAGCAGGAAAATTCCCATACGACTCAGTTAAAGCCTTCCTGGGTACCTGCCCAAGAACCACAGGTTAACACATCACGGAGACACCTGCCCATCGGTGCTTACTGCAGCTCTAGTCACCACAGCAGAGCTAGGGAAGCAACCCTGACGTCTCTCTCAAACAGAGAGACAGAGAAGAAAAATGTGGTGTATATACATAACAGTTGTGTGTTTTTTGTTTTTTGTTTTTTTTTTTTTTTAGGGTAAGAGGAATGAAGTCATGATATTTGCAGGAACATGAACACACCTGGAGATAATCCTATTAAAAAAATTTACTGAGTGTCAGAAACGGAGTTACCACATATTTCCTCTCATTTTTGGCTCCTCGGTTGTGTGTGGGGGCAAAGAATGATATGCATATGAAAGTAGAACTGTCTAGGGTTCTAAGGAGGAGCAAAGGGAAGGGGGAGGGGGAAGGGGAAGGAAGTGGTACAAGCAGGAATGTGTCTGATATGTAGTACAAAAGCTTCAGAAAATGAAAATCCGGCTCAGTGAGCCGAGTCGGTGGATCGTGACGCCGAGCCTGGCAACCAGAATTCAATTCCCAGGACCAACGTGGTGGGAGGAGAGAACCAAGTCTTGAAAGCTGTTCTCTGATATTCACATGCGTACCGTAACCTGTGCCTCCGCCCCTCCAAACAAACAAATAAATAAGCAACAAAAATTAAAAATATGTAAATTAAAACTACAGTTTGGGGAAAAATCAGGAACTGGGCAGGATGGTCCAAACATGTGCTCTTAAGCACTGTGCAGGCTGAGCTGGAGATTCCTCTAAATTCAGGAGCTGGAGGCTAGTCAGTGGGACGTAGTGAAATCCATCTCTTCAGAGAAAATTGGGGCTGGCCTGCAGCTAAGTGACGGGGCACCCGTGAGCATTCCTAAGGCCCTGGATTCCAATCCCGGCACTGAAAACAAAGCAAAAATGACTCACCAAACAAAATAGAGCATGCCCCACAAACTCCAAACAGAAGCCCCAATTAAACAACATCCCCACATACGGTCTGAAAAGGTGACTTTTTCAAAAACTAAAAATTTTCTGCTTTTAAAAGACGGGTGCAAATAATGACTGTTAGCAAAATCTGCGTGATGGGAAAACCACCTTTTCATGTTATTTTTAAGAGAGACAGAGGTAAGATGAGCAGGCAGGGCAAAGGGAGAGCCTGCCTTTTCCTGCACTCCCTTCCACAGATTTGAATGTTGCTAATTCTAATTAGCAATTCTAGTTCTAATTCTAATTCTTTTCAAAAGAGTAAAAAAAAAAAAAAGTCAACTTACATTTTAGAAAGTTCACCACTCAAATAAGTCTACAGTGCAAGAGACAGCTAGCATTTCTTGAGTTGAGCACCCACCGTGTACCAAGAGACTGGCTAGGAATTCGGTGGACATCGTGATTAAAAGGACTAATTTCCGCTGTAAAAAGTACCTTTCCCCCATTTTCCTAGAGGGGACTCACATCGCATTGAAGAGTGTCTAAGATATGCAGAGCACACAGCTCCGTGAGTGTGGCACGAAAGGTTTGAACTCACACCTGCAGGAAAGAGCCAGTGGCCTGAAATGCTGTCAGAATTCCTGTCTGTATCCATTCTTTGACCTAGAAAGTCTAGGAAGCTGAGGTGCTCTGGGAGAGTATGGAGGCCACTCAGGGCATGTCTGGAAGTCTCTACACACCGACCCCAAGAAGCCACACAGTCCCAGGCAGGAGTTAGGGAACTCTATGGAGTGGGGAGGGGTGCTAGGCCACCTGTGGCACCTTGGCTGGCCTTGGTGTACTTGCTAAGCAAACACAAAGTTCTGCCATGCCCAGTGAGGGGACTCCAGACACCAGGAGATAGGCTGGAAAGAGTGTCCTGGACTTGAGCTTCCCTGACTTCAGAGGTCCTTGGGTCTGCTTCTACTCCAGGTGGTCTTCACTCTGGAAGTCCCCAGATGACTTCCGATCCAATTGCAGTGTTTTGCTCTCTCCCTCACCTGCCAGCCCAACCTTTCTTTGGAGTCAGATCATAGGAGCCAGTTACCAGGCTTCTCTCTGACCTCAGCCCTCATTCCCAGCATGATTAGGCCACTGCCTTCCCTTGGGCCTTTAGCACTGGCGTAGAGTCAGGAAAGACCCTCCCCCTGCCCCGTCAGGAGCAGCAGGCTTCATTTCAGGGGTCCCCTCTCCTGAAGTGGCCCCTGAGACCTGGTTTGGGGCCTACTTTCCATCTCAAGGCTGACCCAGGTCAGACCCAAGCAGGGGTGGGGGGGAAGGAGGCTTCTCTTCTGCATAACAAAGGGTAGCCCTGCTGGAGAGCCTTGGGAAGGGCAGACAGGCCGTGGAATCCACTAGGGCTTTTTTTCTTTTAGCCCCAGACTGAGATCATCAGAATCTGCAAATAAAAAGTCTAGATACTGCTGTAATGCAAATCACAGGTAAACAAGGAATAATATACCAGTGAATTCAGGTCTCAGATCCAGCCCTGTTTTATTTTGAAGGCTGGGGGGCTCAATTTTATTTCTCCAGAGCAATTCTTCAACAAATCCACACTCAGGTATCCGAGCTGCGTCTTGGGGAACTTAGCACACCCTGGCACAGAGCCACACAGCTCTGTCCCGGCCCCAGCCACACACTGCATTGAGTCCACCTGGCATTTCGTGAGCCTGGGCAGGACTTGACAAAATCTCTTTGGGAATGTGGAAAGCACTGACTATGTGGACGCTGATCTTAAATGTGCTGCTCCTTCTCTGAGCCACTCGCTGTCCTCTCGGCTCAAAATTGGGAGAGGGTGGACTTCCAACTCCAATTCCCATACAGCAAGAAAAGGAAAGGGTGGGACTCCAGCCAGTCCCAGGCTTTTTGGCAAGGAAGGGCCCCGCCACCCCAAAGTGGGACATGCTAGCTCTTATCAGCCCCAGAAGTCTTTTGAACACCTGGCCAGGTGTACTGAGAAGCAAGTCAGTTGGAGAGCCCAGGTGTTGATCGACATCTGGCTCTTTCCAGGGTTTGGAAGCAGCAGTGGACAAGACTGTAGGCACACATTCCAGACACTGCGACCTGGCATCCAGCAGAGCGTAAGCACTCCACATCTCCAGGATCTGCCTCCCAACCCGTGCTCGGATTGAATGTAGGGCTCCATGGGAGCTAGGCAAGTGCCGTTACCAGCCCCCAGTCTGAATGTCTTAATTGGTCAGGCACCCCTAAGTCGATGGTGAGGTATACGACTAACAGACAGGGGTGAGCAGATGGTCTCAGTCCAGACAGGCTTTTGTGCCCCTTCTAGACAGCCCCTCCTCAGGGCTCAGGGGCTTGTTTCATGCTGAGCTCCCAGGAGGTCCCAGGGGTGTGACCTCTCTCCTCCTCCTCCCCTGCCCCCCACCCAGGGCTAGCTATAAAGCGCGTCTGCACCAGCCCTGGGCAGACTCAAGACTCTTTCAGGACACCTCAGGAGTACACACATCCTCAGCTCCTCCTCCTGGGCAGCGCCATGCCGTTCCTGTGGCTCTGCTGGGCACTCTGGGCTCTGTCCCTGGTCAGCCCCGGGGCAGCCCTGACCGGAGAGCAGGTCCTGAGCAGCCTGCTGCAACAGCTGCAGCTTAGCCAACCGCCGGTGCTGGACAAGGCTGACGTGGAAGGGGTGGTCATCCCCTCTCATGTGAGGGCCCAGTACGTGGCCCTGCTGCGGCATGGCCACGCCAGCCGCTCCCGAGGGAAGAGGTTCAGCCAGAACTTTCGAGGTGAGCCCTCCTCCCCTGCTGTCCTTGGGCTCTAGGAAAGGCTTATCATGCCCTCCACCTGTGGTGTCCATGGGCCCTTGCTGGGTGGGGCTCAGTGGAAGTGCTGGGGGACGCAGGCGGCTGTTAGAAGGAAGTGGGTGTGTGTGTGGGGTGGCTGGGTCTGGGCACTGAACGACCCTTGGGGTAGGAAAAGGGGGGGGCTGTCCGTGCTGGTAAATTCAGAGCAGAGAAGAGGAGGAGATGGAGGGAAACAGGTAGAACTTCCTAGGTTCACCACCTACAAGAGTGGCTGACTGTGTCCTGCCATGGACAGAGAACAGTGCTGGCCAGAGGCGGCCCTGGGTAACAGAACGTTTGGGGAGAGGGAGGGAGAGCACTGGTCTCCAGTTGTCAGGACAGCAAGGACCTGCGTGGTGGTGCAGCCCCTCCCGGCTGAAATCAGCCCTCCGGGCCACAGCCCCGGCTACAGCTCCCTGTCCTGTAGTACTTAGGCTGCTGGTTCTGAAAGGTTCTGAGCGCTGAGAACAGGTGTGGCTGGCTCTCAGGTGATCGCCCTGCTGTCCTAGAGCTTCAGGGGTTAGGGAACACACTGGCTGGTTCCATCCAGGAACGTGACATTGTCCTAAGGGTTTGCCCCAGGGTTCAGCAGTCCCGACAGAGGTGTTCACGGATGCCTGCCCCTCCTTTACGGACAGGTCACTGAGCGGAACCCCTCACAAGAGAGTCTGGCCTTTCAAAAAGGCACAGTTCCGCTAGGGAGCTTGGAACCTCTAGTCTCTGCAGTGGAACTCTGTATTTCTCTCCTCCCTCCCCCATCTTCTCCAGAAACCTTCCCGAAAGAACCCACCAGCTCCTTTCCCAGGCCGGGTTCCAAAGCCACCACCAAGGGTGAAAGTGATAAAAAAAAAAAATAATAATCCTGGATAGGAGAGATACTTCCTTTTCACGATGTTCATGGGCTTCCTGCTGCCAGTTTCCCCTGAGGATTACTAAAGGCTCTTGGCCATTGGCAATGGGTCTCGCCTCCCTGGAGGTTATCTGGTGCCCGTGGGAGGCCCGGCTGACTCTGTCCACGTCCACAGAGGTGGCGGGCAGGTTCCTGGTGTCGGAGACCTCCACGCATTTGCTAGTGTTTGGCATGGAGCGGCGGCTGCCGCCTAACAGCGAGCTGGTGCAGGCCGTGCTGCGGCTGTTCCAGGAGCCGGTCCCCAGAACTGCCCTCCGGAGGCACGAGAGGCTGTCCCCATACAGTGCCCGAGCTCGGGTCACCATCGAGTGGCTGAGAGTCCGCGAGGACGGCTCCAACCGCACCGCCCTCATCGACTCCAGGTACAGCCTGCAGCAGTGCGTGTGTGTGTGTGTGTGTGTGTGTGTGTGTGTGTGTGTGTGTGTGTGCGTGTATGTGTGTGTGTGTGTTGGGGGGCGGGGCGGGGTCGGGAGCTCGGCCCTGCTGGGGGAGGGGAGCCCCGGCCGGCAGGGGTGGGGACAGGGCGGGACAGCCTCCAGGGGCCACTGGCAGCCTGCCAGCCGCCTCCCCTGACGCCCGGGCTGTGTCTCAGGCTGGTGTCCGTCCACGAGAGCGGCTGGAAGGCCTTCGACGTGACGGAGGCCGTGAACTTCTGGCAGCAGCTGAGCCGGCCGAGGCAGCCGCTGCTGCTGCAGGTGTCGGTGCAGCGGGAGCACCTGGGCCCGGGGACCTGGAGCGCGCACAAGCTGGTCCGCTTCGCAGAGCAGGGGCCGCCGGGCGGCGAGGGGCGGGGCGAGCCGCAGCTGGAGCTGCACACGCTGGACCTCAAGGACTACGGGTAGGC
>NW_026585587.1:6029265-6050263 GCF_907164565.1 Psammomys obesus
ACCTCAGCCCTGTCAGGTGACCTTTGATCTCTCACCCCCACAGAGCTCAAGGCAATTGTGACCCCGAGGCCCCGGTGACTGAAGGCACGCGATGCTGTCGTCAGGAGATGTACCTGGACCTGCAGGGGTTGAAGTGGGCCGAGAACTGGATCCTAGAACCCCCAGGTTTCCTGACTTACGAGTGTGTGGGCAGCTGCCTGCAGCCACCAGAGTCCCTGACCACGAGGTGGCCGTTTCTGGGGCCGAGGCAGTGCATTGCCTCCGAGATGACCTCCCTGCCCATGATTGTCAGCATCAAGGAGGGAGGCAGGACCAGGCCTCAGGTAGTCAGCCTGCCCAACATGAGGGTGCAGAAGTGCAGCTGTGCCTCGGATGGGGCGCTCATTCCCAGGAGGCTGGAGGAGCCATAGGCGCGGGTGTGGCCTCCCCAAGGATGCGACTTCAATGTATATCTGAAGTACCAGGAGAGAGGGGGATTCTGAATCCTTGCTATCTCCTAACCAGCCTCATCCCTAAATTTTACCTTCAAGGAATGTGACTCGCTGGCCACTAGAGGGCCCGACCTAGTCGTCTCTGTCCTTCATCTTGTTCACTGCACTGTATGCTAAGCACTTACATGTATAGTTACTGTAAGCTAAGGACAGAATTCCTAATGGTCATTGTTCCCTCAACCTGTCACTGGATCTTGACTGAGCCCCAGTCTTGACTCTGGACCTAAGACCCAAGTGTATCAAACATGCTAGATGTGAATAAAATGTTTTGTTTTGTAACTTTTTGTCCCCCCCCCCTTTTTTTTTTCTTGAGACAATGTTTCTTTGTGTAGCCCTGGCTTTCCTGGAACTCGAGCCGTACATCAGGCTGGCCTTGAACTCATAGAAATCTGGCTGCCTCTGCCTTCCCAGTGCTGGGATTAAAAGTGTGTACTGCCACTGGCTAGTTTGTTTTCTTATTTTAACCACAGCTGTGCAAACTGAGGCAGAAAAGAAAGTTCTGGGATTAGGTCAGTTTGACTGAGAACTAAAGAGCTTGGTTTAGCTAAGACTTGATCAAGGTCTTGATGATAAAGGAAGCCAAGACTGATACTGATATTCATTCGGTCTGCAGTATGCGGTGTCTGCTTTTCAGAAATGAAATAGAAGCATCTTGTTGATGTTTTGACTTTTCTGGGGCTCATTCCTCAGGGACTGGTACAGCGGGCGCTAGTCACAGAATCAGCTGTAACACGTAGGATGCTAAGTGTACAAAGACTTCTAAGAAAAAAACTTGATTTAGAGTTTCAGCCCAGGGAATGGACCTCTTAGTCTCCCTGCTAGTGTGCACAGCTGTTAGCTGCAAATTCCGTAACCTCTAGTCTGTATTGGCCTGCCTTTGCCTCCAGAGTGCTGGGACTAAAGAGTAAAGCCACCACTGCCTGCTGACCTTAAATATTTAAGAAGTTGAATCATGTGTGTGTGTGTCTGAGTGGCAGCCAGCATGTGTTGTGGAAGTCAGATAGAAACTTTTGGGAGCTGGTTCTCTCCTTTCACAGTGGGTTCTGGAGTCAGACCCAGCTAGGCAGGCTTTCATGGCAAGCACCTTTTACCCTTTGAGCCATCGCCTTGGCCTAGACCTTGAACTTCTCACCCTCCTGCCTCCACATCCTGAGTGCAGCGATTACATGCTTATGCCCCCATGACTGGTTTATGTGTCACTAGGGATCAAATGGAGGGGCTCTCTAGTTCTCGCTAGCCGAGAACTCTGCCAACCTGAGCTATGTCTCGTTACATTTTGTCAACTCACACACCACTGCCTTCTCTGGACTTTGAGACAACCGTAATCTACTGAAGCACAAGCACAGAAAGCCTTTCCTTCCACTATCAAGGGTCCTAACCTTTTCTTTTCTTCGGTAGTAGTGCCACCATGCTAATATGTCTGGGGCTAGACCCTAGGGCATGGGCTAGGCAGGTCAACCAAGGCAGAAATGAGGACTAAAGATGTGTGGAGTGGGGAGCAGGAGGAGATCAGACAGAGCCGATCTGAAGAGCCAGGGGAATGACCATGAGCTTAGAACCAGGGACCTAGAGAAGCCAAGCTGTGGGGTCCTTAACAGCAGCAGTAGCACAACAGGGACATGGTCAGGCGGAAGTTCTGGAAAATAACTGTTGGTTAGGTGCTTAAGGAGAGAGGATGGAAGTCAGGAGAGACAACGGACGGAGAGGAAAGCGACACCCTGTTGCGGATAGCCACGGGCTGGGCTAGAATCAGGGACAGAGAAGCTGCGAGGTTATTTTTATCTTTACAGTAGAAGATGAAAGCTCGGACACAGAAGTGAGGTCAGAGAGGCAGCGAGGCTTTGCCTTGGGGAATGAGGAGGTCGCTCAGGCGTGGAGGTGGTTAGGCTTTTCTTTGTGGAAACCGAGGCCTGCAAGTGGGGAGTTTGCAGCAGTGGCTTCCGCCACGGTCTTCACTCCTTTCCCCTGGCACTTCCAGCGCCGCCAGCCCTGCCCTGGGCGAGGGGGCAGAGCAGGTGCAGAGGCCGCTGGTTTGCTAGAAACCTCCAAGTCCCAGCCAGAACACACCGGTCGCTCAGCGTGTTTGGCCCCAGTTGGCAACACTGGTGGCCTGGGGCAGAGCAGTACTTCCAGGGAACGCTGGAAACGCTGTTCTCTGTTTGGGGCGGGACAGAGCTTTGGCACTTTCAAGGTCCTGGCGCCTTACCCCGGCCGGGCTCTCTGTGGCTACAGAGGGCTGGGATCAGGGTAGGTCCGCTGTGCCCCGGTGCTCCCGCGTCCTGCGCCCCAGCCGGAGCAGTTTAGAAGTTCCTGGGGACATTCAGCCCCACACAGGGCTGATCACGAACTCTGGAGAGGGTCTCCAGCGCCGCGACCACCTAGGTTTGGCCCAGGGTGCCGGAGCACAAAGGAACGGCAGTCCAGACACGTCCTCTCCGGGCCTCGTGGGCGTGAGCTGTTGTGGACCCGCCTTTAGACCTCGGCGTGGACGGCCACGCGTGGACCAGCGTGGACCAGCGTGAGAGAACCACAGAGGGGCTCACTGCCCCGGCGCACACGGTCCAGCCGGCGCCGGCGCGGGCCAAGAGCCCAAATTAGGTAAGGCGTGGACACGGCTCTGCGCATGTGCGAGAGGCGCCGGAGTTTCACTTTGCAACTTTTAAGTGGTGGGGACGCCGCCCCGCCCTGCCAGGTGCGGGCAGACCACTCCCCGGCGCTCGCCGCGCTGCCGCCACCGCAGGTAAGGGGGGAAGGGGCACCGGGCAGGGGCGCCCCGGAGCGCCTTCCCGGGAGGCTGCCGGGTGCCAATCAAACCCCGCGCCGCTGGCACTTCCTGACAGCCCTTGGCTGCCTCGGCAGACACTCCCCTCTCTGCACCTCCTCCGGCTTTGGAGTTGGTCCGCCGTGTCCGATCTCCGCCGGTAATCCAAGGGGCAGCCTCGGAGCCCTTTCTTATTTAATTCCTTACCGGGCTAGCTCCGGCTAGAGCGGGCATCGGGCAGCCCGGGTGACCACTCCTCCCTCCTTCCTTGGAATCGTCCGGTGAAGGAAACTTGGGGACTTGGGGAAGGGCTGGGCTAGGGTTGGGGGTAGGAGAGGGCGGGAGAGCTGCGGTGGTAAAGAAACCACCTCGGACAACTTACCCAGACCTGATAAGCCTGGCTACCTGAGACCTCGCAAGGGGAGGAGTTGCCGTCTCTCAGCCCCACACAGGACCCAACAGCTGCAGGGACTTTTGCAAATGGCCTGGGAAGGTATTTCTGTCCCGAAGCTCCGCTGGGTGCAGGGGCCTTGCTTGTTGAGGGGATGGCATGGAAGTGAGATGCTGGAGCGCTGAGCATTTTTGAACGTGGGATGATGACGGTCGCTGAGGTTGTGCACCTAGGCAGGAATCCTCAGGCCACGGCGTCTAATTACTGTTTTGAAAAATGATTTATTGATTTTCATGTGAGTATGTATTTTCCCCCTGCATGTATGTCTGTGTGAAGGCGTCGGATTCCCTGGAGCTGGAGTTAACGGACAGTTGTGAGCTGCCTTGTGGGTGCTGGGAATTGAACTTGGGTCCTCTGGAAGAATCCTGGTGCTCTTAACCTCCTATCTATCTATCTATCTATCTATCTATCTATCTATCTATCTATCTATCTATCTATCACCACCCTCCCTCAACTCCCGTAGTGATGGGGTTGGAACAGGCTTGGCTTATTTCGGCCAGCGCTTCGCTCTGAGCCGAATTCCTAGCCCTTAGGGGCTATTTTGACTTCCTCCTCAACCTCAGAGCCTTCTCAGCCTGGCTGCCCCTCGGTGGGTGTGTTCCCGCCTGTTGTGTCAGAGCAGAAAAGGGCGCTGGCTCCTTGGGAGCCTGGGTGGTGTTCTAGCAGCAGCAACTGACTTTTCCTACAGCTGGTGGGTGGGGAGAGGGTGCCCCTGGCTGGAGGAGCAGAGGTCTGGGATTGTGGGTCTCAAAGGTTGTCTTCACTTGGTTCCTCATCTTTTCATTTTTCGAGCCTTCCTTGTTTGCTCTGCTGTTTTTGATTTCCTTGATTCTAGCCCTGGAGTTGGGATGCGGGGGGGGGGGGGGGGGCAAGAGGGGGGGGATGTTGAGGCAGAACAGGCCACCTGGCTGAGGAGGCCCCAGACTGGACGTCTTGCCTTGCCCAGGCTGTCCTATCTGTTGGCTCACCCCTCTTAGTTCTTTCTTTTGTTTTTTTAACCATTCATTTATTTTCATTTTATGTGACTTTGAATCTTTCCTGCCTGTATGTCTGTGTGAGGGTGTTGGAGGCTCTGGAGCCAGAGTCTTACTGTATAGCCCCCCATGACCTAGAACTCACAGAGATCCACCTGCCTGAGCCTCCTGAAAGTTGGGGTTGAATGGGGTTACCACCATACCCACCCTCCCTTAGTCCTTACCAAAGTTAGTTAGTAGATTCTCCTGGGATGCCTGTGTGGTAAGAGAGAAGTGACTGGGCATTTAGGGAAGGAGAGCCACAGGCACCCTCCTGGGGCCGAGGCTTCTGTTTCTCCAGGCCCCTGAAACCGTGGCTTTGGTGAGTCACCCCCCCCCCCCCGCAGCCCTCCCTTCTCTGGGACAATGCTCCCTCTATGAGCATTTATGAGGATGTTTTTCCTTTTCTCTCTCCAAGCCTTCCTTGTTTGCTCTGGGGCGGTCTCCTTTCCCCAATTCTAGCTTTAGGAGGTCTTGGGGGCGCTGCAGCAGCCCTCTGAGACTGTATGAGGACTTGGCTTGGGGTGCCATATCTAGCCCACAGCCACTGTGCTTCTGTCGGGGAGACTCGGCTCTCCTGGCTTTAGCAGGCTTCAATGTACTGGACAAGAGGCGGCAGGCTGGAGCTGCAGGTGCTGCTGGGTAAAGAGAGAGGAGCAGGCAGCACAGATTCGCACTGAGAGGAGGCAGAGGTCTCATTCATTCTAGGAGTTTAGGGAAGAGCCAGGTAGGAAGAAGCTCACTGGGCAAGACCAGAAAACGGGCATACGGACGAGAGACGGTTGGACAGGTCTGAGGGCAGGAGTGGAGAGCAGAGGGTTTCTGCTCTAATTCCTTAACTGGGAGAGGGTGGCACCCCTGTGACTTCTGTGATCCTGGGGCGTCTGTGTTGCTAGAGGACAGTTGTGAAGGTTGGGCTTGCAGGGTCAGGTCAAAATGGACAGCCTAGCAGGAAATGGGAAGCAGCCTACAGGCCTGACTCAGTGAAACTGGGGAGCTGGTGTGTGTGTGTGTGTGTGTGTGTGTGTGTGGCTGATCCAGCTGAGGACTTGTCCAGCAGATGTCCACAGTCCTTCCCCCTACAAACAGTGTCTGCCCAGTGTGGCGACAGTAAGGCCTTGCATCACCAGGCAGGGATGTTTTGAAGTTCTGTCGTCCTGGTGATTTTTTTCTACTTTGGAGCAGTCTTGTGTGGAGATCTCTGTTAGTGCCAGGGTGGCACTGAGCCAGGAGCCATGTCTGTTGGTCTCAAGCTTTCTATGGAGCCAAGGCCGGGCCTGATCCGACCCTCCTGTTTCCTCCTTGAGTGCTGGGGTCACGGGACTCCTGAGACCATCCCTTGCCCCTCTGGGTGAGGCTTAAGGGAGAGAAAGCAGGAACTTCAACTCCAAGGTGGAGAATGACATTCATGACCTCTCCCAGCTACTAACACACGCGTTTCTTCCTGCTGCAAGTTCCTTATAGGAGGAGAGAGGGATCTATTCTCTTAGGCCTGCCTCACTCCCTACCCTTCCCTCACTTCCTGTCATGTGTATTGCCTGTCTGAGTCTGTGTGTGTGTGCATTGCATGTGTGAGTCTGTGCAGGCATGTGTGTGTTTGTGTGTTGCATGTGTGAGTCTGTGAGCGTGTGTGTGTATGTGAGTGCATTGCATGTGTGAGTCTGTGTGGACATGTGTCTGTGTGTGCATTGCATTTGTGAGTATTCACAGCTGTGTGTGTGTGTGTGTGTGTGTGCATGTGCATGCATTGCCTGTGTGAGTCTGTGCAAGCATATGTGTGTTTGTTTATGTGTCAGTGTCAGGGGTCAGAATTGCACCCCACACCCACCGACCTGGAACGCCTCAATAGCACTTTAGGTAGTTCAGTTATCTGCACGCTTCTCCACGCCTCTGTTTCTCGTCCCTAAGACTTCTGCCTCGCTAGCAGGCAGGAGACACAGACTTTGGGGAAGTCCTCTGAGAATTATAATTTAAACAGATTTGGGGAGGTGGGAGCTGTAGGAGGGAGGTGTTTTCTTACGACTCTGCACTCAGAAATGATGTGAAAAGCAGGCCAGGATCTAGACACCGAAGTGCTCAGGCTTCCGTGCCAGGGGGCACACGCTAGAGGTTTCCATTAGATTTGCCAGGGGTTCTGAGCCCTCAGCACCCCACCTGCAGCTGTGCTGGTTTGAAACACTGAGCCTTCTGTTAGAGCGGAGGTGTGAAGGGAAGAGGGTGGTGCTGGGGGCCTGCTTTGCTCTGAGCCTCGCCCAAGGGAGGCCCTAGCCCCTCCTCCAGCTGCCCCTCCAGCTTTTGCCCCTCTCGGGGTGGGGTGGGGGGATGAGCCAGGCTCTAGGAGTCAGAGTTTGAGGTTCAGTCCTGTTGCACCCAGCTTCTGGGTCTGGGAGACCTGTGGCTGTCAAGTTTCTGGAACTTGGATTCCAAGAACATCAAGTCAACTAGTCTGGGAGGTCCTGGCTCTGACATTCCGAGGCTAGCTGGAGAGGGCTCTTATCCTTGGCACTAATGGATGTTCTTGGCCCCTCCCTTCCCTGTTTGCTGGTGTCTGAGGTTTTCTCTTTCCAGCCTTTGTGGTCCTCTCCCCTCACTCCTGCCTGTTTCTGGATGCCCTGAGGACTTTTGCAAGAGTTATTTTCCCAGCTGTACTTGAGGCTAAGGGAACTTCAGCACTTCGGGGCTGCCTGTGACCACCCCTGCCCCTTTGCCTCATTTACCCCTTTTTGGGGGGTCTTCTCATTGTGTCTGACCATCTGGGCCATTTCCACAAATGGAGCTAGTCTTGCAGACCCTACCAGGCACAGAGGTATGGCGCCCAGTTCCCATGATTCTGTGCTTCAGGTGTTGCACTTTGACTTTGGCTGGGAAAACTACAAGTTCACACCCTGATCTTAAACTTTTTTTTTTTTCCACCTTCAAGATAGGGTTTCTCTGTGTAGCCCTGGCTGTCCTGGACTCCCTTTGTAGACCAGGCTGGCCTCAAACTCACAGAGATGCGCCTGTCCCTGCCTCCCTGAGGATCTCATACATCTTGTTCCCTAGGGAGAGAAGGCAAAATGACCAGCTCCCCGTTCCTGGATCCCTGGCCCTCCAAGGCCGTGGCCATCCGTGAGAGCCTGGGCCTTGGGGACCATCCCAATGACTCCTACTGCTACAACTCCGCGAAAAACAGCACTGTGCTCCAGGGGGTGACCTTTGGGGGCGTCCCCACCGTCCTGCTCATAGACGTCAGCTGCTTTCTGGTAAGAACCCTCTCAGTTGTGGGTCTAGTCCCCCTTGTTCTCTAGGGCCTTCTAGGGAACTCACGTGCACGTACACACACCCGGGTGTGTTCTGTGACCCTGTGCCTGCAGCAGGCCTTAAATGTAATGACCCCTTCCTCGGAGGATCTGGGGATTGAGTAGGGCCCTGCGAATCGGTGTGGCTGTGATCCAGATTTCACAGCCGATAGCCAGTCCTGTCTTGTCTTACCGCAGGGTGGGCGGCCTGAGATGTGAATGGAGGGTATGGACCAGGCTTAGAGCAGGTGCAGTTTCTAGTTGCGTGAGTGGCACTTCTTGTTACCCTGGGATGCCTGGCGCTTTTGGGCACCAGAAGTAGATTCCTAGAGCTCATCTTAGAGGACACGTGTGCCATTCTTTAATGTCAACCTTCTGTTCACAAATACCTTCCAATTTGAAACAGGTGTTACTATCTTTTCAGTGACTCAACAACAGTTGAGAATGTGTGTGTGTGTTTTGTTGTGTTTTGCTTTAGGGATGGCACTCAAGGGCCTTGTGCACACTCCATAGGCACTTTCCTCCTGAACCGCATCCCCGAGGGACTATTTTAGCTATATTAGAGTTCATGTGCACTGTCTTTTCACAAATACCCCAGAGCAGTGGCTCCCTGGACGCTAGCTTCTAAGAGCAGAGACCCTGGGGTAGACGGGAAGGGAGTTCATATCTGAGGTCTGCCTGGGGCAGCTGGCGAGGTCAGTGGGGACGCTAGGGTGAGAGGGGAGGTAGTCAGAGGGCCAGCCAGGAGCAGAGGGTCCCACACCCAGGTCTCCTGACCCTAAGCTTGACCACAGAAGGTCAGTTCTTCCTAACTTTGTTTCCTAGGACCAAGGTCTACTGTGTTGCCCTCGGGCTTTACTGTGTTGCTCCTCAGGGCTGAGGTGGAAACTGCCTGTTAACACCTTGGCTGTCAGGAAAAAGGGATCCCTACTTCCAGTGAGCGTTCCATTTGCAGCACTGGCCTATTGACTGGAGAAAAACAATTTTCCACGGAGGGAGGGGCAGGCAGGGTGTGGCAGTGTGCTGAGAGGGGGTGGGGCTACTAAGTCTTCCGGACCGGGAGAATAGCTGCTTATGAAGAAGTCCTTTCATCTAGATTCTGCTGGTAGAGGTGGGTTTTTTTTGGTTTTTTGGTTTTGTTTTTTTCCATGAGAGACAGGGTCTTACTATGTTGCTGAAGCTGACCTCTGAGCTCCTGGCTTCAGGCAGTCCTCCTGCCTCAGCTACTAAAGAGGTGGGTGACAGGCTTATACAGCCCTGTTGGATTTCATGGGGGTGGATTTTGAAAGATTATCATTACCCTGGAGAGCGAGTCCAGGACTTCACATGTGTTAAGCATACTGTGCCAAACCCCTGAGTGCAGATTTTTTTTTCCTTTCTCTCTCTTTGAGACAGTGTTTCTCTGTATAGCCTTGGCCATCCTGGAACTCGATTTGTAGATCAGGATGTCCTCGAAAGATCCTCCTGCCTCTGCCTCTGCCTCCCGAGTGCTGGGATTACCACCACTACCTGGCCCGAGTGTATTTTTATTGCAGGAATTTGTAGGGTAAGGTGGGGGGGCATGTGTGTGCCAGAGGTATGGGGGAGCTGTGCGCGTGTGCACAGAGGCAAGGCAGCAATGACAGAGGATAACAGGATGCTGAGGGGGTTGTGTTTGTCCGAGAGTGACTTGCCTGCCTTTGAAACACATCATACTCCCTGAGTCACCTTAAGAAAATCCTGCAGAAACTCAGAGCTTATGGATTTCCCTTAAGGAAACAACATTCATCCTTGAACCCCCAGTTGCTAGGCTGGGGCTATGCTCAACGGCAGAGTACCTACCTGGCACACCTAAGGTGCTGGGTTCCATCCCCAGCGCCAAATAAACACAGACATAAATAACTCCGGTTTATGGCCAGAGCAGGTAAGCCTGTGTTGTTTGAGATGCCCCTTTCCCTCTCTCTGAATCTCGAAGGAGCTGTCTAGATTGCAGAGGGAGCTGGCCAAGGTGGAGGGAAAGGGTCCGAGGAACAGGTGAGCATCTCAGACATCTGGAGCTAACGGGCAGACAGGGGTCTCCCTCTGCACATGGGGCTGTGGGTGTCACAGAGGCCTGCTCATCTGTCCCAGCCTAGAGTGCCAGGGCGTGACGGGTTCCCTGGACGCACTTGCTGTGTGGGGGTCCACAGGCTTGCCTTGAGGACAAACAGATGTGAAGCATCTGTAATGTAATTCTCAAAAATCAAGCCGGGTGCACATCCGTGGTCCCAGCTACTATAGGCTGAGGCTGGAGGATCACCTTAGCTCAGCAGTTAGAGGCACGCCTGGGCAATCTAGTGAGGGCTTATCTCCTTTCGGAGTGAAGTAAAGAGGGGAGCGGCTTTTCCACTCTTGTGAGGCCAGACCTCACTTTCTGGCTAGGAAGACTCCAGCCAAGCCTGCAGCAGCATGACAACTCTGGGGACACTGGGCGCAGGTGGTGGGAGCTGTCGAATGAGTGGAGGAAGGCGCCAGGCTGTTGACCTGTGTGCTCTTTCTGGACTGGATGGGGTCCTCTAACGTGCCCAGTCTGGCTGCCCTCAGTGCCCAGCCAGTATACCTGACTCGTTTCTTTTTTTTCTCTCTTTTCAGTTTTTAATCCTGGTGTTTTCCATCATAAGGAGAAGATTCTGGGACTATGGCCGCATAGCCCTGGTATCAGAAACAGGCAGGTAAATAAAACAGGACAGAACATTTTACCTAGAATGGGGGTGTGTCTGTGCATCCCTCTGAGTGTGAGTGTTGTGGATGGATACGTGTGCACGGATGTGTGTGCACTGTGCATATATGTGTGTTTGTAGATGCATGTATGCTTACATGTGTGGGCATGTATGTTTATGTATGTATGTGTATTTCTGGGGTGGGCTGGAGCCAGGCCTATTACAGGAACTGCATCTTCCTTTCTGTTGGTCACTAAAGACCCCTTTGAGGCCTTGTTGCTTGGAACTATGCTCATAGGGAATCAAGGTCTGGAGAGCCGCTCTCTCCTGGGCTCTGGTTTTAGGCTTTGGAGGATCATTACTTTCAGGGTTTTCGTCTCCAGGGCCAGAGGCTGCTATTTTCTTGCTCACCTTGGACAGGTCTCTCTGAGAATATCATATTTGAAGTTAGTTAACTTGTGCCAGCGCTGGCTTAGCAGTCAAGAAGGAAGGCAGGTGTGGAGAAGCTACCCGCCTCCCTTCCTGGTCAGGGCTCAAGTTGGACAAGCCTCTTAACAAAACACAGGCTCTCTGGACAGACCTCAGGCCTCCCTTCACGGGGTAGGGACAGTTCTGTGCACTTCTCTAAAGGTTAAGATGAGTCCTAGGACCAGACTTTCCTGTTCTGTCTGGCTGCTGTGACCCTCTGAAGCTTGCGTCAGATGAGGCACCATGACGTGAAGGGGAAATGTCAGGAGCCCCACTCCCAGGCCTGTTGCTGGGGCTCACGTCATGGCCTCAGCTTCTGAAATGTGCAGTGGTGCTTCCCTACCCCCAGAGGATCCCTTCAGCAGTTCCTGCTCCGCACGGAGCATGGAGAGGCTGCAGGAAGTAACGTGGGTGGGAATGGCTTCTTTCTGACTGTTAGGGATCTGTCCGTTCACACTTGGACTATTTTGCTATTCTCCCCTTCACGACAAGGGGTCTTGGAGGACATTTTGAAACAAATATGTTTGGGTCTGAGATGGGGCGAGGGGTGGGGTGAGCAGCTCCAGAGCCAGCTTCTCAGGAGCTCAGGCAGCCCCTCACAGTTTGCTAACGTAATATCTGACACACCTTGGCCACAGCACAGAGCTCCAGGTTTAGTGAGAGACTCTCTTAAAATGTAGGATGAAGAGAGATGAAGTGTTGGCCCCTGGTTTCCACATGAGTGTGTGTGTGTATGTCTGTACCTGAGTGCAAACACATGAAGACACACACACACACACACACACACACACATCACAGTATTTAACATGTCAGTTCATTCACTCTGAAGCACACACTTCAGCATTTTCTCACCTTTGGAATAGGAATGTCTCTTTTCATTTACTTACTTACCTTTTGAGACAATGTCTCCTATGCCTTGGTCCCCGAGGCTGGCCTTCTTTGAGCTTGGATCCTCTTGCTTCAGCCTTCATGTGGCTACTGGGATATTACAGAAGTGTTCCAGCACCCCAACACAGGAGAGTTATCAGTTATAGCTTAATCGGCACCATTGTTTCTTTCTTACTGATTCATTAAAATTATGCATCTGATTACCATTGGTGTCTTAAATAAAATACAGTGTGTATGCTTGTACATGTGTCTTTTTTTTTTTTTTTTTTTACAATTTTTATTTTATGTGTATGGCTGTTTTGCATGCATGCATGACTGTTCACCACGTGTGTGCTTGGTGTCTGCAGAGGTCACGAGATGTCTACCAGAAGGTGTTGGATGCTCTGGAATTGGAGTGACAGATGGTTGTGAGCTACCATGTGGGTACATGGGAACTGAACCTGGATCTTCTGGAAGAACAGCCAGTGCTCTTAACCACTGAGCCATCTCTCCAGCCTCATATGTTTGTGTTTTGAAGTGAACCCATTCCAGTGAGGAGGCCTCACCAGCATTCTTACTTTTCCTTAACTACTTCCTGGGTGCAGGGGTAATTTTTTCACCTGCTACCTCATGGTTCCTGAGTCCACTCTTTCTCAGGCATGAAGCCCCTAGTACCTGTTATTCCGGTCACTATGGTAGGATAAGACGCAGCATTACAAACTGATTTGAATGTGTTAGGCAATGTACTGTAAAGAGGCCTCACCCTTAGGTGGACCAGTTCAGTGCTGAGGTTGGAGGATGTGCACATAGGTCTGGTCCCTTGATGCCTTGGCCCTGTGCGCAGCCCATACAACGCAAAGTTTTATGTCATCTGGATTTGTAGGCATTGCCTCCATCTCTGTTATTTTGGAGCAGATTATATTTGCTGCAACTGCTGATCCTGAATTCTAGGAATAGAAAGCAAAATATTGGACATGTATATCCAACCTTTTTGAATTTTAGAGTAATTTATCTTTTTCTTTTTTTCTCCTTTTGTGTCTCCAGTGAGGCGAGATTCCAGAGATCGTCGTCTTCCTCCTCAGGGCAACAGGATTTTGAAAATGAGCTGGTTGGTGTCCAAGGGATGGTTATTTTTGTGGCTGGAAGGGCAGAGGGTACGGCTCGGCAGTAATGATTGATGCAGGTCCGGGTCGTTGAACTCCTGGTTTAGTGACTAAAGCGCCGAGGTCTGTGAGTGGTCAATTCTGGGGGAAGCTCCCCTCCATATGAGCAGAAACGTGAGGACTCGGAAGAATCCGGATGGAGAAAGCAGTTAGATGATCCCTCACTGCCAGGCTCCATCAGCTTTGCGGGCAGAAGAGGCTGGGGATACCTGGGTTTTGCCAGCAGCTTGTCTGTGGCTCATGAGTTACTCCTCTCTCACACTTATGGCTCTTGTGTAAAAGTTAATTATTGACTTGTCTGCTAGATTTTGAGCCAAATGTGGGCAGGAACCTCACACAGGCTTGTTTCAGCACTTGATTATCTGGTGGGCAGTTAGTCACTGTCGAATGATTGGTGAACAAATATTTGTCTTTCCCAGCCGGGAACAGCCTAGCTTTATGGAGCAGATATCATAGAGTAGGGATCATAGAACCTCTCTAAGGCCTGCTCCGGGGTACTTCCCATTTCATTAGGCTTGTTTTTCTGCTTTGTTTTTTTTTTTTTGTCCCACTTTTCTTGCCATTTGGAAATAATTTCACAGAAGTACTCATCACTTTTCCCAGCTCTTGTCTGGAGATTTGTGACCTGAGCCTGGAGCTTATGTCATGCCACTGACTGGCAAAACTTGAGCGGTTTTAGCAAGCCTTCCAGGCACGGGGTTGTGTTTTTGTTTTTGTCATTCTTGTTTTGTTATTTTGTTATTTCTCCCCCACCCCCACCATGGGATTGTGTCTTGAAAAGAATGAGAGCATAAGGAAGGAAAGTCCTGTTTTACATGGCCAGAAGTTGAATGGTGATTTAATATTAAAGATTCGATTGTATCTGCCTCCCAAAGACACAGGTGTTGGATGCTGACACCTGTTTTCCCTCTGCAGGGATGCTGCCCTTGGCTGACGGCCATCTTCCGCCTGCAGTAAGTAGGATGGGGTATCTGCCGGGGCATGGGGTTTTGTGTGGGTGCTGGGCCGTTCGGGAGGAAGTAGCTGAGATGTTTGATCCTCAGGTGGTGTGTCTCATACTTTTCCAGTTCAGGACCCAAACAGTGCATAGGGGCTAGAGCAAAACTGGCAGGGAAGTCCTTGTGGTCAGGGCACAGGGACGAGGGAGGTCTTTAGGGTACACAAGCCTTGCTGGGGTTCAGGGGTCCCCAAACTGCAGTTGAATTTCAAAAGTTCTTGAATCTGGTGATTCAAATGAACCAAATGAAGTGGCTGTATGAATATGGAGTGGAACCCAGGGCTTCAGGCATAGTACACAAGTGATCTACTTTTGAGCTATAGCTCCAGCCCTTAGCTAAATATATTTTATTTCCCCTCCTCTGTTTTTTATTTTTGGATTTTTTCGAGAAGGGTTTCTCTGTGTAACCCTGGCTGTCCTGGAACTCTGTCTGTAGACCAGGCTGGTCTCAAACTCAGAGATCGGCTGTCTCCGCCTCTCTAGTGCTGGGATTAAAGGTGTGAGCCACCTGGCCTATTTCCCCACTTACTTATTCCCATACATATAAACCTGTCTAGCAGGGTTCCTACCCATATATAATCAATGTTAAATATCAAGTAGAATGATTCCCACCTGAAGAAAAACAAAACAAACTCCCCTCTAAATCAAAGCAGCAAAACTTTAATTAGGTTACATAATTTAAAAGAAAAGGACATCATAGAATTGATGAAATACGTTGGTTTGCGGATATTAAGTTCCTCTCTCAGGGCCTCGGTTTTCCTACCTGAGTTTGAGCGGCCGTTTGGCGGGAGTTGTACCTGAGGTTGCTGGCAGGAGGCAGGGTCGCAGGGAGAAGTCAGTGGACTCCTGAAGCAAGGGGAAGCAGGCGGGCGTGTGCATGGCTTGCTTGGAGGTTCGAAGGTGTTAGTTGCAAAGCTCATTCTGGAATGAAACACTGAGCAGGTGTGATATTCACTGGCTTTTCTGTGAGCATCATGGGGGTTGGATGTGCTTTACCCTGATTGCATCCTTGAGCTCTGCCAGGTGGATGAGGTGGGAAAGGGGCAGTTTCTGAGTTTTAGCTTCTAACTTTTCTGAGCCCACTCAGGTGTGACTGTGCGAATCTGCAGTAAGGGGCCTGTGCTGGGCGTGTGCTGGGCGTGTGCGGGGCCTGTGCTGGGCTGTGTAAACTCACCTTTTTCATGCTTCCAGGCTTCTCTGGCTTTATCACACAGGGCTTGCCTGGTCTCTGCAGCAGGGACCTCGGAAGCCCTCTGTGCAGAACAGGAAAAAGCAGGCGGAGCACCTGATCCTCCTCTTGCTATGGCAAAGAAATCTGGCTGTTGTAAGCCTGGAATTTTCCTGAATCCTTGGTGGGTAGAAGGCAGGTCAGGTTACTTCTGCATCTCTCGAGGCCACGACAGGGACAGAGGGAAGGAACTGGGTGGAATGAGACAGAGAACGTTCAAAACATGGCTCACCTTGTTCTCCCGGCCCACCCCGGGGTTGGAAGAAGGGAGATGGAGTGAGAAGGAGGACCCAGGCACACTGCATTGCATTCCCAAAGTAGCTTTCAGAGGCCGCCTTGCTGTGGAAGAAGCAAGTAGGAATTGTGGGAAAGTTGTATCCACATGCCTCATCCGTCCATTATATGATGGGGTCACAGACGTCTCTAGCAAACACAGAGGATGCTGATTCATTTGCTGAGAGCATGGTGCTGGGACTGGAGATGGTACAGGAACTCATGTCAGGAGCTTTGCCTTTATGAGTTGTGCGGTCCTTAAAGCTATACAGTTCTGTGCTTTTGTATCCACACATCTCGAAGTAAAGGATGTGGGAAAAAACAGCATCTCCTACAATTGTCACGAGAACCTGAGGAATACTTCAAGAAAGCCTTGCAGGCCTGGCGTTCTACCATGCCCTGTTTAGAGTGTCTGTGTGTATGTGTCTTGGCCAGAAATGACCAGATCCTGGAGTGGTGTGGGGAGGACGCCACCCACTACTTGTCCTTCCAGAGGCACATCATTTGCCTGCTGGTGGTGATCAGCTTCCTGTCCCTGTGTGTCATCTTGCCTGTCAACCTCTCAGGAGACCTGCTGGGTGAGACCCTTTCTTGGCTATTTGTCTGTGCTGGGATGGGGCAGGGTATTGGCTCCAGGGAAGGGACTCAACTTGATAGAGTAGATTCTGGGGGATGTGAGACAGTCTTAAGGTGACATTAGGAAAATTATCATCCAAATAAAGATCTAGAGGAGAACCCACCCCAATCTGGGCTGGGAGCTGGGACCCCTTAAATATCAACTTTTGGTTTTCTTTAAGCAGGGAAAAATAGACAATTCAACCAACCACATAAGGGCTAGAGGATTGGGCAGGTTTCAGCAAGGGTGTTTTTGCTTGTTTTTTTGAGACAGTATCTTACTGTATAGTCCAGGCTAGCCACCATCCATAGCTTCAGGATGTATCTTTCAATTTCCTGTTCTTACCCGAGCCCAGAGGCCACTATTTATGGACCCAAGAGATATCTGTGAGACTGAGTCCAAGTCATTGTGGCGTTATGTCTCCCTAGATTCCAAAATGCCACTGCAGATCCACTTGTGACATCCAGTGGTTCTCGACCAAGGATGCTTCTAGTTATGAAAGCATCTTTAAAATAAACCTCAGTGCCAGATGAACTTACATTCTGACATGGTGAGCTGTAGCAGGGGTCCTGGTTGATGGAGCTTTAGACAGGTTGATGAAGACGTCACTGTCTTCCAGCTGCTCTAGGCGTTTGTGCTGTGTCCTCCCCTGAGCTACAGAACTGTAGAAGCCAAGGCCAGTCAGGCCCCTTGCTGGTTTTTCGCTGTGACTGTAGAGCTAAGCGTCTGCTTCTCTGCAGATAAAGACCCTTACAGCTTTGGGAGGACGACGATCGCAAACCTGCAGACGGAGTGAGTATGGACCTTGGTGGCCGAAAAGGAGGCCAGAAACACCTCATAGCTGCTGTGTTGCTGGGCTGTGGGGTGAACATGCCCCGGGAAGCTTCTCTTTTTTGGGAGGCTCAGAGCTCCATGTCAGGAGTGGGAAGCTGTGGTGTGAACCCATCTCAGGACACTTCAGTTTTGTAGGAGGCTGAGAGCCCCGTGTAAGAATTGGGATTTCTCTAAAGTGTTTCCCGGCTGTCAAGGGGACAGTGACCATGTGGCTTCTGTTGGGGGCAGAGCCATTGGCTCTCAGCAAATCCCCATGGAGGCGATTCAGCCCTAGCCCTGCTACCCACGCCTTCTGTTGGGGTGCCCAGAACTGATGGCAGGTGGTGTCTTCCTTAGCAATGACCTCCTTTGGCTGCACACTGTCTTCTCCGTCATCTACCTATTTCTCACCGTGGGCTTTATGTGGCATCACACACGGTCTATCAGATACAAAGAGGAGAGCCTGGTGAGTGAGGCTGGGGCCTGGGCATGTTCTGGGAGGGTCTGAAGTGAGGGATGAAGGGCACAGGCCCCACGGCCTCCGCAGAACCACATCAATAGTGGACTTGAGGGGGGCAGTGCTGGGACCTGATTTCTGTGCTTACCTGGCATCACCACCATCACCACCACCACCACCACTATCATTTATCAATATTTTAAGACAGGGTCTCGTATAGCCCAGACTGATCTGAGCTAGCTATGTAGCCAAAGATGACCTTGCGCTCATGTTCATCTTGCACTCACGTCGCAAGTGTTAGGATCACAGGCGTGACAAACATGCTCAACTTAGCAGTGGTATCATCATCATTCACTTTTTTGGTCAAGTGTAACCTTCGTTTTTGTCAGTTGCTATTTGATCTGTGGGCTCGGTGCTTGTCGCGGCCGAGGTAAAGCAGCCCACTGAGGACGGATGTGAGCCCGTGGTGGAGTGCGTGCCTGGCTGGTGCCGGGTGCTGGCCTTGATAACTGAGCCAAACACAACGTGAAGCACACCACCTGTTCTGGTTTGCATTCTGTTCCTGGGGTAAAGACCATGGCCCAGAGCAACTTGGAGGAGGGAAAGAGTTTATTTCAGCTTACACCTGTCACCGTGGGAAGTCTTGGCAGGAGCCGAAACAGGAACCGTGGAAAATGCCGCTTACTGGATCACACCTGGGCTTATGGCCTTCCAGCTTTCTTATATTTGTTTATGTATTTATTTTGGCCATTTGGGACAGGGTTTCTGTGTGTAGCCCTGGCTGTCATGGAACTCGTATGCAGACCAGGCTAGCTTGGGTCCCAGAGATCTGCCTGCCCCTGCCTCCCAAGTGACGGCATTGGAGGTGTGAGCCATTGCTTGGCTTCTTCTAGCTTTCTTATACAGTCCAGGATCACCTGTCTAGGAATGGTACCCCACAATGGGCTGGGACATCAATCATCTGTCATGACAGTCCCTCACAGATAAGGCCATAGACCAATATGATCAAGGTGATTCCTCAATTGAGGTTCCCTTTTCCCAGACACCTCTAGGTTGTGTCAAATTGACGAACAAAAACAATACACACAGACACATACACACACACACACACACACACACACACACACACACACGAACAAAACAACTCCCCCCACCTCAAACTAACCACCATCCCCTCTCCCAAGCCAAAACAGTTTGGGCTAAGGACAGGTGTCCCTCTGTGACACCTGGCTTTAACTGTTTTGCTTTGATGTGTGCCTCCTTTGAGCCACTGTCACACTCTGCTCTGCAAAGGAGGCTCATGAGTCACTTTGGAAAAGGATGCAATATAAATAACACCCTGGGCCTCCTCAAGGCCAACAATGGGAAAATTTGAAGCTCTCATCGACCATGATTTTCTTTCTTTCGATGTGAAAGAGGTGACACCCGTACCCTCATCACCCTGTGGCCTGACTCTCTGACTTTCTCCTGGGATGTTCCCTGGCAGGTGAGACAGACCCTGTTTGTCACAGGACTGCCCAGAGAAGCCAGAAAGGAGACTGTGGAGAGCCACTTCCGGTAAGAGAGAGACCCCGTGAGCCACTGATGGTGAACGGGGCTGTGAAGGGCCTGTGCCGGCCATAGCTGGATACCTGCTTCTTCTGTATGAATATTCAGGGATGACTCCTCCCTGCCCCGTATCAAATGGCTTCTGTACACCAGAGCTTTAGACAGGTTGAGAAAGCCAGTGGCTTGGCTGGGACCATGTGTCTGCTGCAGCACTTGTGATTAAACCCTCAGGACCCAGGATCCAGAAGGCAGGCTGGACTGAAGCACACAAAAATATTGGTGCTCTGTGAGAGCAGAGCTTTCACGCAGAGCTGGTCTCCCAGGCGCAAGTTTTGTATATGGTGCAGGGGCATACGGCCCTGTCTGTTATGAGCGCCTCTGGCCATCAAGGGCTCTGGAACAGCTGCTGCAGCCACAGCTCCCGCAGGCAGAGCGGGCGATGCAGGCAGAGCGGGCGATGGTGTGTATAGTTGCAAGCAGGAAAAGGCTCATGTTCAAGGCCCAGCAACAAGAGCAGCTCCAAGGCTGGCGTCTCTCTTCATCCCCTGTTAGTTCTGCCATCACTGGCAACCAGCAAACACCAGGAGCTAGCTACACATTAACTCTGGTGCAGTTTGTGAAGAAAACACTGGGTGAATAATTTGTATAAACAGAACTGTAAGAGTCTCTTTAAAATTATTGACAGACGTCTCCTTCAGCAACTATGACTGTTTGGGAAACATTCACATATTTATTTATTTATGTGGATGTAAGTGAATATATTTGCATACTCACCTGATAACGGAATGATTTTTTTGTTTGTATGTTTCTTGAAAATTTCCCTCTAAGTTACCTGCCTGCCAGGCAAGTTTTGGAAAGAGTGTGTCCACTTTGCACACACACTTAAATAGAAAAACAAGTGTCCTCATTGCCATGCAGACATTGTGTGGCTCAGACTTTCCTGGTTCAGGAGGCCTTCCTGGGGAGGGCAGTTGCGGCGTGCCACAACAGACTCATGGATTTGCTCTGCAGCACAGTCACTTTCATCGCCAATCTTTCTCAAAGCTTTTTTTTTTTTTTTGTCCTTCATCTTTTTGTGGTTCTGATTATTAAATCTTACCAGATAAAGGCTCTACCACTGAGCCACACCCCCAGCCTCCTCTGAGCTCTCACTGGGGTCTGAACTAGTCCTCCTGAACAATAAACTAGCCGGCTCTTCCCTGGGCTTGTTTTCTCACACACACTAAAATCCAAGCTTGAGCAGCTCCATTCCCAGCACCCAGAACAGCAGCAGGTGGTGCCTGATACACGGTGCCTGATCTGAGCCTGTCCTCAGGAGTCATGCGGCCGCTGTTTTGAATAGGGGGGGGGGGGGGGGGGGCATTTTATGACGTTGGAGCTAGGCTGCCTGGATTCAGCTTCTGGCTCAAATATCCAATGGCTGTGTGACTCAGCATACAAGAAGCCCTTATTCCTGTTGAGGCAGGTATTTGACTGACTGTTAATATGTGTGTGGACAGTTTCTGCCCATTCTCTACTGTTAGTAGACCCTCTAGAGGTCACTTGTCTTCAAGCAGGTTTTGGTGCTGAGTAGGATTTTGGCGAGAGCTTGAAGTAGGTATTTCCCTAGAACAGATGGTCAGTCCCCTCCTCTGAGTGGCTCAGGAGGATAATGTTGCATTCTTTCCTTTTGGTTCTGGGGATGGGATCTGGGACCTTGCATATGCTAAGCCCTCTACCACTGAGCCATACTTCAATTCTGTTGTGTTCATATTTCCCCACGAGAAAGTCCCACTAACTAAAAGCCGAGTGAGTATAGACTTGTCAGTTTAAGGAAATTTTTTTTCTTTCTTTCTTTCTTTCTTTCTTTCTTTCTTTCTTTCTTTCTTTCTTTCTTTCTTTCTTTCTTTCTTTCTT
>NW_026585587.1:6050273-6074500 GCF_907164565.1 Psammomys obesus
CTTTCTTTCTTTCTTTCTTTCTTTCTTTCTTTCTTTCTTTCTTTCTTATTTGGTTTTTTGAGACAGGGTTTCTCTGTGTAGCCTTGACTGTCCTGGAACTCTGTAGACCAGGCTGGTCTTGAACTCACAGAGATCCGCCTACCTCTGCCTCCTGAGTGTGCGCAACCATTACCTTCCCTTATGGCAATTACTTTCATGTTATTGAAAAAAAATATCTCTTGGGCTAGGGATGAAACAAGTGAGAGAGTATATGTTTAGCATTCACATGACACAGGTTCAGTCCCTAGCAACACACACACACACACACACACACACACACACACACACACACACACACCTTTGTGTTACACTTCAAAATTTCCCCTTTTGGAAAATTAGAGACAATTGGCAAACAACAGCAGCCTGACTCCCATGCAAGGGTAGGGAGGGATGGTCGTTCCTAAGGGGCTGGTCTCTCTCATAATGGCTCTCTTTGTCCCCGCCTTCTGGGCCACAGGGATGCGTATCCCACGTGTGAGGTGGTGGATGTCCAGCTGTGCTACAGTGTGGCTAAGTTGATGTACCTGTGCAAAGAGAGGTAAGGGATATGGCCCGCGGCTTGCCCATTCCTTGCCCCAAGGTGCCCACCTGCTCCCTTGCCGGGACCCTTCAGCTGGCAGCGGGGGAGAATGGGTCTGCCTCCATATGGATCTCTGAGCTAACCTCCTAACCCTGCCAGTGACTAATTGCTGGCTGTGGCATGGCTCCAGGATGGTGAGTCTGTGTTTGTGCCTCACTCCTACCTTACAGAAAGAAGGCTGAAAAGAGCCTCACCTATTACACAAACCTGCAGGCAAAGACAGGCCGGCTGACCCTCATCAACCCCAAGCCATGCGGACAGTTCTGCTGCTGCGAAGTGCAGGGCTGTGAGCGGGTGAGGCATTGCCACCTACCTGCCTGGAGAAGGGGCCAGGCGTGGGTACCCTGACGCCTGCGTAGGGTTGCGTCACCCAGGGGCTCTGTCTTCTGGCAGGAAGATGCTATTTCTTACTACACCCGCATGAATGACAGCCTGCTGGAGAGGATTACGGTAGAGGAGTGCCGGGTCCAGGACCAGCCCCTAGGGATGGCCTTTGTCACCTTCCGTGAGAAGTCCATGGCCACCTAGTGAGTATGGCCGGACCCCTGATCCATTTTCTGACTTTTGTCGCTTGTGTTGAGGCACCTTGCCCTCACCTCTTGGGGGACATCCATTTGGGGGACATCCAGTCTACATTTGAGTGACAGCTGGTAGGGCTGGGCATGGGTGGTCCTTGCTGACCCCTGCCAGGCTGATGTGGTCTAGCCCCACTATTGTGAGCTCACCAGCAGCCTCGGTCCACTCTGCCGCGTCTGTGTGCAACATTTCGCCAGGTGGATTGCAACTCAGGACCCTGGGCTGTCCTCTGTCCGTTGACAGATGGACAGCTGTGGGGAGGCTGTGGAGCGCTCTGGGTATCCATAGCTACAGGATCTTGGAGCTGCAATCTTAGGTGATGCGCTTGGGCCTCGGGTCTTGATGTCATCTTGCCTTAGAATATCGAGTGTGTGAAGGGTGTGGAGAGGATGCCAGGCCTTTTGTGTTTTCTATGCCTCAGGCACGGTGGCTCTGGGATGGTCTCTGAGATGTTACCAAGGGGTCTAGCTTCAGACTGTAGCAGTAGGAGGTGGAAACGCACTCTGAGGTAGCAGTGAAGGTTCTGTGGGGTTCTTTATGGGCCGCCAAAGCTCGAGATGGTGAGGGTGAGCCAGGAGTCCTAGGTGGGGACTTCAGGAACAATCAGTGTGTAATGGGACCTGGTGCCTGCCATTTGTGGCCTGGGGACAGAGTGAGGGTTAGGAAGGTGGCACAGAGTCAGCTTTAAGCTCCAGGGTCTCAAGGAGATGTAGAGGGTGGCCCCTTGGAGGCCTACTGTAGTGGGACAGTGAAAACAGCACAGAAACTGGGCCAGATATCTGGGATGCTCAAACTAAAGTCCCGGGCCTTGGTTTCCTGGTCTGTAAGGAATCACAGTGAGGATCAGTCAAAACCTTCTGCCGAATGGCAGGCATGGCATTTCTTTTGATTGTTTGAGACAGGGTCTTAAACCGCTAAGATGGCTTGAAGTTCACTATGTGGCCTAGGCTGGCCTTGCCTACTCATGGTCCTCCTGGCCCAGCCTATGTGGGGCTGGATTGCCGACACACCACGCTTGAGTCCTTTCTAGCACTAATTACAAGGAGATAGTAACAACGAGGCAGGTGTCTCTGCTCATCCCGTCTGCCGTCGCCGTGGATGGTTGTGGATCACACTTGGACTGCGCTGTAGTAGCTCTGCGTCTCTTGACAGCATCCTGAAGGACTTCAATGCCTGCAAATGCCAGGGCCTTCGGTGTAAAGGTGAACCCCAGCCGTCCTCCTATAGCAGGGAGCTCTGTGTCTCCAAGTGGACTGTCACCTTCGCCTCCTACCCTGAGGACGTCTGCTGGTAAGTTTCCAGACTGTGGAAGGATGGGAGAGAGACCCAGATTCCTGTGGAGGCTGCCTCCCCGCGCAGAGCATAAATGTAGCCTGGCTTTAAAACAAAACAAAAACAAATATTCATTCATTTGCTTATTTATTTATAATTTTGTTAGTTGTTTTAACACAGTGTCTCAGTATGTAGCTCTGGCTGTCCTGGAACTCACTTTGTAGACCAGGCTGGCCATGAACTCACAGAGATCTTCCTGCCTCTGCTTCCTGAGTGCTGGTAATAAAGGCATCCACCACAATTCTCAGCTTTTTAACAAACATTTAAACACTTACTTTATGCCAGATACTATTCTATTTTCGTTCGTTTTATTATTTTAATTTTTATGTATATGGGTATTTTGCCTACACATGTGTCTGAGTACCATGCCTGTGCCTGGTACCCACAAAGGCCAGGAGATGTTGTCATGTCCTCTAGAACTGGAGTTAGAGTTGGTTGTAAGTCTCCATGTAGAGGCAGGCAGATCTCTCAGTTTGAGGCCAGCTTGGTCTACAGAATGAGTTCCAGGGCAGCCAGGGTTATACAGAGAAACCCTGTCTGGAAAAAACAAGACAAAACAACAATAGCATAAACCCAAACAAACAAACACACACACACAAACAAAAAACACTGTTTAGTAGCCATGTTAGAAAAATAAATAATTAAAATTAATTTTAATTCAAACTTCTTATAGTATACTCCAAATGTCAACTTACTTTTTGTTTTGGTTTTTCAAGATGAGGTTTCTTCATGTAGCCCTGGCTGTCCTTGAACTCTGTCTGTAGACCAGGCTGGCCTCACAGAGATCTGCCTGCCTTAGCCACCTGGGATTAAAAGTGTGCACCACCACCGCCCAGCTCAAATGTTAACATTTCAACATGCAAAGTTTTGTTTTAAACCAAGCCTTGTTTCTTCCCGTCCTATTCAGTCTTTGGAATCTGCTTCTCACACCTGTCCTCGGGGCTACCCACACCTCACGTGCTCAGTGGCCACATGGGTGCGTGTCTACCTTCTTAGACAGCACAGCCATAGGTAGAGTGGAGGCCATGCCGCTGAGCTGAGCCACATCTGTAGACCTCAGGCGAGATTTAAGGCCCACACTGAGGATGCTGGCATCCTCGCTGCTTGGGTGGAGTCCATCTTGGATGCACACATCCATTGCTTTTGAGCTCAGCCTCTGACAGTCTTGCCCTCTCGGCCATAGAGCATCCCAGAGTTTAGGCTGCTTTGGGTGATAAGACAGTTCCAGCTGTGTCTGTGCTGCTGTTTGCCTCCTTGCTCCTTAGCCCATGCCTTCCCTGGAAAGAATGATTAGTTCCTGAGTATCACAGCACTCAAGAATGCGGAGCTGGAGCTTTGCCTGGACAGAGTGGGTGTTGGTGACAAGCCTGGTGATTCCCAGCAGAACTGACATCTGTTTTTCTTTTGAGCTCCAGGACCTGAAACTTGGCCTTCTTGTGGCTGAAGGCCAGTGCAGAGAGCGTGCTTTGCTCTTGAGGTCTGGAGGATCCTCAGCCAGAACCCTAGTCTGGCCTCCCTAAACTTGACGTGGCATGCCTCAGCCACGGGCATGGCTGGTGTGGTAGATGGCCTATGCCTGAGAGATTAAGCCTCTTGGCTGGTGTTGTCCCCTGCAGGAAGAACCTGTCCATCCAGGGTGTCCGCTGGTGGCTCCAGTGGCTGGGCATCAACTTCACGCTGTTTGTGGTGCTGTTTTTCCTGACCACACCCTCCATCATTCTGTCTACCATGGACAAGTTCAATGTCACCAAACCCATCCATGCACTGAACGTGAGTGATCAATCTGCAGGAAGAGGGTGGTGGGGAACAGTGGGAACTGGACATGGAGTTGGAGGGTTTGAAGCTGGGGTCCAGGCCACTCAGTTCATGCTTGTCGTGTGTGTGTGTGTGTGTGTGTGTGTGTGTGCCTGTATGTATGTGAATGTGTGTATGTTTGTGTTTGTATGTGTGTGTGTGCATGTATGTGTTTAAGTGTGGAAGCTAGAGAAGGACGTTGGTTGCTCTATTAGTTTGAGACAGTCTCCTGTTGGACCTGGCAATAGGCTGGCGGCTAGAAGTGATCTTTCTGTCTCCACTACTCACGGCGCTGTGGGCAAAGGCCTGTGAAAACCTGGCTTTTCACACGAGCTGCTAGGGATTTGAACTCAGGTCCTCATGCTTGCACAGCAAGTAGTCTTATCCAGTGGGTCCTCCTCGCTCATGTTTTCCTTCTACGCTGAAAGCAAGCACGACCATGTTTACTGTAGAGCCTTTATGGTAATGCAAGTGTATTCACCTGTGGAACCAGTCAAAAGCTCAACAGGAAATATTCCTTGAGTTGAGTGAAGTGTATTTAATCTGACAAAATGTGAAATGTTTAGGAAAAAATGCATAGTCATTTTGGTAAGATTATAATAAAAAGCAGAATATACAGCTGAGCTTGAAGGCTCACATCGGTCATCCTAGCACTTGGGAGAATGCAAGTTCAAGGCCAGCCTGGGCTACAGAGTGAGACCCTGTTTTGAAATAGACCAGTCAGGACCAGAGAGCTGTCTCCTGGTCAAGATCTCTTCCAGCGCTTACAGAGGACACCGGCTCTGATCCCAGGACCACCTCAGGCAGCTCACAAGTGCCTGTCATTCTGCCCTCCACACCTGCCTGAATGTGGCACACATAAACTCGCACAGGCAGACACACATACACATAAACAAACAAACAAGCAAAATCCCCAACACACAGTGTGGGATTGCTTTTCAGCAGTGGCTCCAGTGATACACATATAATGTAGACAGAGAAGGGACCCAGGGCGTAGGGCATATGAAAAGAGCCTGGTTGGTTGGGGTGGTGGATCACCTTAGGTCACCTTTGTCAACCTGCTTGTTTTGACCCCTTTTGGGGGTCAGTTCAGTGCACACCCTGAACTGACCACACCCTCACAAGGGTCACACATTTCCTAGCAGTAGCAAAATTACAGTTATGAAGTAGTAATGAAAATAATTCTATTATTGGGGTCACCACAACTGTTTTAAAGGGTCGCAGCTTTAGGAAGGTTGAGAAGCACTGCCTTAAATAGTCAGTCATGAGAGATACTCAAGAGGCTAAGACAGGCCAGATGATAGGCACACCTATCATCCCATGGCTTTGGAGGGGCGCTGGCACCCTGCTCTGGCTGTGCTGTCCCTCAGTGGCGAATTCGGAGTCTTGGTTTTTCATCCATTACTGGGAATTGATCACCATCATGCTATACCTATGATATATAGAAAGAGCTCTTATGTTATTCGAAATACATTAAAGTCCACCTATGTCTACACGACACAGTTTTTCTTAGACTGACTGCAGGTCAAATTCATCCTCCTGCCAACTGATGCAGGGAAAACACCTGTTCCTCTGAGGACAGACGTCCTAGTTAGAGTTCCCCTTTGTCTGCCTTGTATAAACTGCATTCTTCTTTGATCAATTCTGGTGCTAGTTTGGGCTCCTTCAAATAAAGGAAGAGTTTGGAGGATGTGTGTAGCTCAGCAGTATAAAAAAGCAGCAGCAAGGTCCTTCATTTTGTCCCAAGTACCCAAAACAAATGGGTAAATAAGGTAATGCAAGCATTTAAACAGACTCACAAAAACACTTAAAATCTAGAACCTTCTAGAATTCATGTTCCTTGGTCTTTCATATGCAGTACACTCTTTTTAAGAACATATTTTATTATTTTTTGTATGTAGGTGTTTTGTCCGCAGATATGTCTTTGCACCACATGCCTGGTGACCGAGGAGGCCAGAGAAGGTGTTGGGTTCCCTAGAACTAGAGCTACAGATGGTTGTGAGCCACCATCTGGGTTCTGGGAATCGAACCCATGTCTTCTGGACGAGCAGCCAGTGCTTTTAACCACTGAGCCCTCTCTCCAGCCCCTAGCTTACTTTTTTGTAATTCAACAACATATTTTTTTTCCAGAAATTGACCTTAATAAATCTTTTCAAGATAAACTTAATTCAACTTAATCTTCCACATTTTTTGTATATTTATTTTTGAGATCTTGGGCATGGAATCCAGGGCCTCACACACACTCAGCAAGCACGCTATACTGAGCCGTATCCCTGACCCCAACTTGGTTTTTAAAGAGAATTTCTTTCCGGTTTTTATGGTTCTTCAAGAATTGAAAATAAATTAAATTCTGTAGCGACAGTAACTAGTATAAGCAGGTTTGGGACCAGATACCATGGAGCTGCGGCAAGCTGCATCAGCGCGGTGGGCGCTGACTGGCAGGCCTGGTAGAGGGGAGCCCCGGCCTCCAGGAAGCGGCCCCCAGCTTCCCACTGGGGCCGGAGAAGCCCATCAGATGAGTGGAGCCTCATTGCGTGTCCAGCTCCTTTCTTTGCTGTGAAGGTCTGTGTAATCATGCTGTGTGGTTACTGTTTGTTTTCCGACGCTTGAGGATTGCCCGCCCTTTACCCAACACAGCTTTGGCTCTAGAGGCTGGCTCTGAGCCACGAGGGCGCCAGGGACCCCAGCCCCAGCCCTGTCTTGACTCTCTGTGATGTACCTTGTCTCTCAGAACCCCGTCATCAGCCAGTTCTTCCCTACGCTCCTGCTCTGGTCCTTCTCAGCCCTGCTTCCGTCCATTGTCTACTATTCCACCCTGCTGGAGTCTCACTGGACGAGGTGAGCGTGGCTTGCTCTGGGGTGGCTGCCTCTTATCCAACCCGGGGCAGGAGGCACACCACGGGATCTCACTTTGGCAGCCTATTAACTCGTGTCTGTTCTGCTGCAGGTCGGGGGAAAACCGGATCATGATGTCCAAGGTCTACATCTTCTTGATCTTCATGGTGCTGATCCTGCCCTCTCTTGGCCTGACCAGGTACCTCCTGCCTCCTGTCCAGCCGCAGTCAGAGTCAGGACTCAGTTCTTATTGGCCTAGTCCTGGCTGTGTTTATCTTGTAGAAGGAAGATCCTGATTGGTGTGAACAAGACCTTGGGCTTCATCTCTAGTATTAAGAAACAAAACAAAACAAATGATTAAAAAAACCGAATGATTAAGAAACTAATGGATTCCATCTGCTTTTCAGCCTGGACTTCTTCTTCCGGTGGCTCTTTGACAAAACTTCCTCAGATACCGCCATCAGGTTGGAGTAAGTACTGGTTTGGCCACCATCCAGAGCGTGGGTTGGAATTGCTCTGGGGGGAGGTGACGGGGGGGGGGGGGGCTGCAGCTCTGGGTGGGGCTGCACTGTGCCCCCTCCCCCCAGCCTCAGGACAGGCATCCACTCCTGGAAATAACAGGCCTTGTGCTCAGGCCAGCCCTCCACATTCCTGGAACACTTTGAGGGAGCTGACCTACTTTGTGTATGCTTGTGGAAATGCGTTGTCTTTTAGCCCAAGACCGGCTGACCGACCACATAGAAGGCATGGCTAGGTTTTAGTGATGTCCCAGGAATGGAAGGATAATAGTTACACATTGTGAGCGTGTAGGCTGTGGATTGTTTTTGTCATGAGAATAGAGTTCTGCGTAGGGGTGGCCTCTGCCCTTGTTAGTACTCTAAGCCTCTAAGCCTATGATACACTCCCCTAATAGTGACAGCTATTATTTGAATCGACTCTATGTGCAGCTGGGGGAGATGGCGCACACCTGTAATCCCAGCACTCAGGGAGACAGAAGCAGGTGGATCTCTGTGAGCTTGAGGCAGCTGGTCTACAGAGCAAGTTCCAGGACAGCCAAGGTTACACAGAGAAACCCTGTCTTGAAAAACCAAAACTCAAAACAACCCCCCAAAATTAAAACGGCTCTATGCTAGATGTTTGAGGCCTTTTCTTATTTAACCCTTACAAGCAGCTATGAGGGAGACTGAGGAGATGTGTAAAGTACTTGCCACACGTGATAACACACACATGCACACACACCCAGCGCCGTGAGGTAGATGTTATTCCTGTCCCCATTCTGAAGATAATGGGGTGCAGAGATATTGAGTAACTCACCCAAGCTTACTCAGCTAGCCACTCAGCCTGTTTCACTATACTTGAGGGCTTGCACCAGCCCCAGAGGCTCCAGACTGATCGGGAATGGTTGTGGGGGAGGCTGCCCTATAAGGACGGTGCAACTGTTTCTTGCTGACTTGGCTGGTGACTCAGGAGCAAGTAGCTACAGACAGGCACACACCTACCCAGCTCCTGCATTTCTTGGTGGGCGGTGGCTTCTGACTACCACATGCGATGGCCAGCTCTTGGCTCCCACTCTCTGTGACCCGTCAGCCACCCCTGCCATGCTGTAGGCTCCCCCCCCCCACCTAGATCTGATATGCCCCTGTTTACTCATAACTCTCTCAACTTGGTCCAGAAAAGGTCTCGGCGCTTACCCTGCCCTTTCCCTTTCCTCTCCTTCCTCTGACACTGCGTCCAGTCTAGCAGCAGATTCCCGGAGTTCCACCTCCAAGACAGAGAATCAGACCCCGCCTCCTCCCTCCACCAGAGCACATGGCTGCAGCTGTGACCGTGTCCTCCGTGCCTTTCAGCTTCACCTTCTGCCTCCCCCCCTGGCCCCCTGCTTTCCAGGCCTACTTGCCTTCATACTGTTTCTTGGCACTGCCGGGCCCACAGCTCTTCATTGACGTCATTATCCAGGACCTCTCGGTGTCCTGGTGATCTGCTTCCTCGGTGATCAGCCTCCTAAGTTCATTAACATCCCACCCAGCTGGACAGCCCTGGGAGCACTTCCATGTTGTATATGCCCATATTTGCTTGTGTCCCCAGAAAGTGGACAAATGCAAAGACACCAGAGTCTGGAGCTTGGTTTTTTAATTTTCTTTTATTTTTTAAGCTTTGAGAGGTCTTGCTGTGTAGCCTAGAAGGGCCTGGAATCATGATCCTCCTGCCTCCACTGCTTCAGTGTTGGGATTACAAGCGTTATGGCTTGATTTCATTCTTAGCTTTCGGCACAGTAAGCGACACCCAGATGGTCTCCTCAAGTGTGTGCTGAATGAGGGGTGTGAGGGAAGCCATCCCTGAGGTCCCCCCGTTCTTCTTCTAGCTGGAAGCGCTGGGCTCCCAGATCACAGACCTGTATCGCTTTCCAGGTGTGTCTTCCTGCCAGACCAGGGAGCCTTCTTTGTGAACTACGTCATCGCCTCGGCCTTCATTGGCAGTGGCATGGAGCTGCTGCGGCTGCCCGGCCTCATCCTCTATACCTTCCGCATGATCATGGCCAAGACGGCGGCCGACCGCAGGAATGTTAAGCAGGTACCACCTTGGGTCTCCCCAGCAGTGTTCTTCTGCCCCAGTTGTCATCTCGGAGGCTTACTGCCTCCATCTTCTAACCTAGGCCTAGTCCTGGAAGCCTCTAGCCTCTGTACCATCTAACCTAGGCCTAGAATGTCTCCAGCCTCTGAGACTTGCTACTGAATAAACTCACTCTTGTTCTCACCGAGCTTTGGGCTGGCTGGTTCAACTCAGCTGTTCTGGCTTGAACTCCTCTTCCAGCTGACTTATTCAACCTGGCTTTTCTGTCGGCCTCTGAATTGCTCTCCTTGGCCTCAAACTAATCCCAGCAATCTTTTTTTTTTTAATCTTCTGGCTACTTCTCCTTCTCTGGCTCATTCTGTCTTCACCTGTGTTCTTTCTCTGCATCCTGTCTCTCTATTTCTGTCCCAATAAAACTGCCTCCTCTCTCTCTTCATTGCTCCTTAAGTAGCTTCCCTTTCCTCTCTCTTCTTGTGAGAGTTGGACATACCCTATTCTGTCAAGTATATTCTGTCACGTCTTTCTCTGATTTGTCACTGTTTCTGCCACTATTAGACATCCCTTTCAAACATGGGTGCTTCCTTCTACAAACTAACTTTACCTTCTTTGTTTGGGATTAAAGGCGTGTACCACCATGCCCGGACCTAAGCTTTTCTTTACCTGAAACTTGCTCTGTACCAGGCTGGCCTATCTGCCCTCCTCTGTCTCCTGGATTAAAGGCGTGTTTGTATCACACAGACCTAGAAGGTCTTTGGATGTGGTCTTTTGTCGGAGCAGCCATGTTCTGAATTAAAATTCCTCTACACCTTAGGGTTCCTGGACAGTGGCTCTCTCAGCTCTCTGGAATAAGTCCTAGCCATAGTGACAAGAGCTTTTTAAACCTTGGCTCAAAGGTGGCTTTGTCTGGAACCTCTTTGGATTGTGGCAAGTTTTTCTCTAGCTTCCATTCTGACTCATGGGCTGGAGGAAAGAGCCAGGGATTTTCGCAGTCTAACCAGTCTGGCCACACACTGTTTTACTCTTCTCATTGCCCGTACCTGACAGAAGTAACTTAAAGAACGACGGACTTATTTTGGCCTTTAGTTTGAAGGAACAGTCCTTTGGAGGAGGGAAGGTGTGGGGTGAGGTAAGCCTGAGATAGCCCATTACATGGATCCAGTTAGGAAGCAGAGAGGAGAATGCTGGTGCTCCGCCCACTTTCTCTTTTCCTTCTTCCATTCAGCGCGGGACTTTAGCCCACAGAATGGCACCATGTACATTGGAGAGGTGGTGCTCTGCTTTTCCCAGTTAAACCTCTCCAGAAATATACCCAGAGCCGTGTCCTCTAGGTGATTGTGAATCCAGTCAAGTAGAGAACTAAGATTAATCACCACACATGAAACACAGCTAAAACCCACACATTCAAGGCACCTGCTTAGGAAGAGAGGGAGATAATATACAACCCATAGATCCCCTTCCCGGGGGCCTCTGCTTGGATCTATTCTTAGCGCACCTTCCATGTCCAATCTATTTCAAGCTGTTTATTTATTCCAGACCTCCTGAGTCAGGTGACACGGGGCTGCTATTTCCCTCTGCCTCAGTGAACACTGTAAGAGAGAAGAGGCCAGCTGTCCTCTGTTTGTTTATATAGTATTCTGTGCCGCATGTCTGCATGTGTGCCTGCGTGCCAGTAGAAGGCACCAGATCTTATTATAGATGGTTGTGAGCCACCATGTGGCTGCTGGGAACTGAACTCAGGACCTCTGGAAGAACAGCCAGTGCTCTTAACCTCGGAGCTATCTCTCCAGCCCCCCAGCTGTCCTCTGTATTTGTGACGGCCATCACTACTCTCCTTGCTTTGCAGTGGTACAGACTGAGCTGGTCCGCGCCACCTGCGCTAGGGTTTAGCTGACAGCAGGGAGATGCCCGGTCTCTGTGGAATCTCTCTAAGGTGTGGCCTCCACCTGTATCTGCTCCAGGAGCTCATGGCCCTAGTGGGTAGACACATCAGAATAAGGGGACCATAGAAGAGCACTGGCCACCACGCTTTGAAAGGTCTGGGTGTGAACTGAGAGAATCTGGAGCTGGCTGGAGAAGAGAAAGCCAAGGCTTGCAGGAGCATTCCCATCTAACTACCTCCCCCCGGCCCCCATTGGACACTCTCCCCCTCCTCCCATGCTTGGAGTTCATAGAAAGATGTTTGGGGTCAGAACCAGCCTGTGAGCTCCTTAACCCTTTGTTTCCCTAGAACCAGGCCTATGAGTACGAGTTTGGAGCCATGTATGCATGGATGTTGTGTATCTTCACCGTCATCATGGCCTACAGCATCACCTGCCCCATTATTGTGCCATTTGGTAAGTGGCCTGGCGTGGGTTGGTGGAGAGCGGACTCTTCCACACCCGCCTGACATAGCTACCACTGGGTCACGGTGGGTTCCTAGCAGAGTGACTTCTTCTAGTTACTGGAACACACATTTCCTCTCCTTTCTAAACAATTGCTTCTTCTGGCCTCCCTCTGCTATGGCCTCCCTCAACATGTCTGGTGTGGATTTCTGTGCTGGCCCACCGTGGTATCTTGTTTAATGTGTATATGAGTGTGTATTATGCATGCATGAGTGAGTATGGGTGCCCAGGCACTCAGTGTATAGGCCAGAGGTAAATATTGGATGTCTTTTGTGTTGTTTTGTTTTGTTTTCACCCTTCCCTTGCCCTTCCCTTGCTCTTCCCTTCCTCTTTCCTTCTTCTTCCCTTCCCCTTCCCTTCCCGTTCCCTTTCTTTTTCCTTTCCTGTTCCCTTCCCTTCTTTTCTCTTTAAGACAGAGTCTCACTTTGTAGCCTTGATTGGTCTGGAACTCACCATGTAGACTAGTTTGGCCTCAGACTCCCAAAGACCTGCCCACCTGTGCCTCTGCCTCCAGGTGCTGGGATTAAATGCCTGCGCCACCATGCCCGGATTGTCCACTCTGCTTTTTTGAGACAGTCTGTAGATAGGCTGACTGGCTCTGGGGGTCTGCCTGTCTCCACTTCTCCCTTCCAGTGCAGTGGCTACAGCTGTGTCCCACCATGCCCGGTGCTTACATGGATGCTGGATCTGATCTCAGGTCCTCATGCTTGTGGCATCATCACCACCACCATCATCGTCACCATCATCATCATGTAGACCACCTTTTTTATAAAGACTAAGTCTAGCTATGTTGTAGCACAGTTGGGCTACAGCTTCCCAAGTAGTGGGGCTGTAGCTATGTGTGCTACCATGCCTGGCTCTTTTTAATGTAGTTCAATTTTTAATTAATTAAGGGCTGGAGCAATGGCTCAGTGGTTAAGAGCACACATTGTTCTTGCACAAGTCCTAAGTTCTGTTCCCAGCACTCAAATCAGGCAATCTGCCGGAAGCTCCAGCTTCAGAGAGCTGACACCTTTCTCACCTCCTTGGTCGCATACACAAACACATATATACTCATGTAAACAGACAATAACATCTAAAAGATTAATTATTATCATTTTAAAAGATTTGTGTATTATGTATACAATGTTCTGTCTTCATGTACACCTGCACGCCAGAAAAGGGCACCAGATCTCATTATAGATGGTTGTGAGCCACCGTGTGGTTGCTGGGAATTGCGCTCAGGATCTCTGGAAGAGCAGCCAGTGCTCTTAACCTCTGAGCCATCCCTCCAGTCCCCAAATTAGTTATTTTTTGGGACAGGATATCACTATGTAACCTTGGCTGACCTGGAACTCACTCTGTAGACCAGGCTGGCCTCACACTCACGGAGATCCGCTTGCCTCTGCCTCCCCGAGTGCTGGGATTGTGGCCCAGCGAAGCCACAGCTCACAGCCCCTCTTTCGCAGGCCTCATCTACATCCTGCTCAAGCATATGGTAGACCGGCACAACCTCTACTTTGCTTACCTCCCGGCCAAGCTGGAGAAGAGGATCCACTTTGCTGCCGTGAACCAGGCCTTGGCTGCTCCCATCCTCTGTCTCTTCTGGCTCTTCTTTTTCTCCTTCCTCCGTCTGGGTGAGAAGCGGTCTGCTGTGTGCCCAGTGCCAGGCCTCGAATTCCCACGTGCACACCAGCCGGTCAGATCACCAGCTGGTTTCACAGCATCCGTGTGCTGTGCTGTGAACACGGTGCTCCTGGGTGAGGGCTGGTTGGGATGGCTTGACAACCTGGCTGCTGAGCCAGGTCAGGTGTGGCACAGCTCCAGAAATCCCCATGGAGAAGACGGCTGCTGTGTCAGTTCTGGGGGTGCTGAGCCTAAGGATATGGAACTCTGTGGTCAGCCCCAAGACCCCATCCTACCTACCCTAGGCTCTGGAGACTGAAGGGACCTGTCCCAGCCAACTCACTTGTCAGTGGCTGTGAGGCTGTTATTTGGTGTCCCCTTTTCTAAAACCTGACCAGGGACAACATATGGGCCATATACCCTGCATGCTCTTAGGCGTGAGGACACCATTCTGACTGTTGGAGTGAGGAGCAGGTGTCTGGCCCCTTTCCGACGCAGCAAGCACGAGAACCCTGTACCTGTGTTCCCAGGTCTGAAGGCCCCCGCCACTCTGTTCACCTTCCTGGTGGTACTGCTCACCATTCTAGCCTGTCTGCTCTACACCTGCTTCGGATGCTTCAGGCACCTCAGCCCATGGAACTACAAGGTACCGGGCTGTCTGCCATGCCTCATGCTGGACTCGGGACAGCAGCGGCTCTCTCTTCTCCCCCCCCCACCATCCCAGGGGGCCCCTGTCTCCCCCTGTCTCCCCCTGTCAGCTGAGCCGAACTGGGAGCCTGGTGCTGGCTGGTCCTATTATTCTGCCAGTTACTAGTCTGTTTGTATCGGGGAACCTTAGTTCAGAGAGACTGGTTCTGTTCCTCATTGTGGCCCTGCTGTTGTCCACAGACAGAAGAATCAGCAAGTGACAAAGGAACTGAAGCAGAGGCCCATGTGCCCCCGCCATTCACGGTAAGCCGTCTGTGTTTTCAGCCCCATGGTGGCTATTTTGTGTCATTCTGGTTGTAAGGTCCCATCCAGACAAGCCATAGGAATTTGCTGGAACAGTTCTAGCTAAAGAGAGATCCCAGGTCAGCTGGCAGGCTGGCTCTGAGTTAATGTCAGTTGAAAGGGATCCCTGGTCTGCCAGGATGCTGCTGTACCTGCACGCCAGAGGCCAAAGGATGCCCATCTTTTTCTCGCTGCAGCACCCTGATTGCTTGCCCTCTCTCAGCCCCACTGCCTGGAGAGTTGGGCCTTAGTGTGGCTCTATCAGGGGCCCCTGTGGTTGGATGAAGCTTTGTCACTGGTTATCCAAGTGTCCATGTCCGGTCCTCTGACAGCCACTGGGAGACAGCAAACTTATGCCCCTATGAGTTCAGCAAATGTATAGGGTTCCAGAAAGGGGTATCAGGTTGCAAAGGCCCCTCTCCTCTTCCTGGCTATCCCGGCGTCTGTCCTCTAGAGTAATATGTCAGAGTAGAGCATGGCCCCTGAGTGGAGACTTCTGGCCATCCTAACAGGTGTGAAGGTAGGACCCTGGCTGGCCTCCTCAGCCTTAGTGCTCGCAGCAGCCACCTCTCTGGGGAAAAAGACTCTTCTTAGCCAGGTGGTAGCGGTGTATGCTTTTAATCCCAGCATGTGAGAGGCAAAGGCAGCTGGACCTCTGAGTTTGAGGCTGGCCTGGTCTACAGAGAGAGTTCCAGGACAGCCAGGGCTACATGGAGAAACCCTATCTTGAAAAGCCAAAACCAAAACTAAAAAATAAAAATCAAACAAACAAGCAAATAACAAAACACCAACAAACAAACAACAAAGCAAAGAACAAAAACAAAACAAAAGATTCTTCTTATGGTCTGTCCTCGGGCAAGCCCCTGACACGAAGGCCTCCAGGAGCACAGTTACCCAAAGGCATCTATGGCCCTGCCAGCCAGCAAGGAGAGGAGGCCAGGTGGACGCTGCAGATCCCTCTTTCCCAGCTTGGCCTGGGAGCATGAATAACTGACAGAGACATCCCTATAGACAGCCTGGTCCCCAAATAAACCGACATGGTCACCCTGAATACAGAACCAGGAAGGAGCGCTTCCTCTGAGAGCTGGAGGAAGCCGTGCTTTGTTTCTTAATATGATCACAAGATCTGGGTTGCAGAAAACGTCCCATCTTTATTATTTATTTATTTATTCATTCATTCATTCATTCATTCATTTATTTATTTATTTATTTATTTATTTATTTATTTTTTCTGGCTGCTGAGAAATATACGGATGTCTTACTTTGGGTTCAGAAGCCCCATGTGAATGCCATTTCTTGATAGGTCTCCGCCCATTGGGAGAAAGGGGGTTAAGGGCCTGACCAGGATGTGGGATGTCAAGCCTGCCACCACCCAAGGTCTAACTCTTGCCTTCGCCAACAGCCCTACGTGCCTCGGATTCTGAATGGTTTGGCCTCGGAGAGGACATCGCTTTCCCCGCAGCAGCAGACCTACGGTGCCATCCGTAACATCAGTGGGACACTTCCTGGGCAGCTGGCAGCTCAGAATCCTAGTGACGGTGTGGCCCCTGCCTACCAGGAATCCTGAAGCAGGCAACCTTGTGCTCTGGCCAGCCCAGAGCATCCTGCAAGACTGAGGGACACAAGTGGCCAGAGCCCCAGAGAGGCTCCGGAGTCTTTCTTGTTTAAAGCTCCTGTCTTGTGAGAAGAGGGCACCAGGCCCTTGACTGAGGGTATAGGGTAGGGCTGCTGTCCCTAAGAGCCACCTGTAGGCTTCTTTTCTGATCCTAGTGGGGGGACCTACCTGCAGCAGCTCTCTCCCTCGTATGCTCATACGAGGGCGTGCACTTTTATTCCCCCATCCTGCTAAGTCTGCTAAGCTACAGCTCTGTAATGGGGATGATGTCCCTAATGGTTTGTGGCCAAGATCACTCGCTGGAATTTTGTCTTTAGGGTGATCAGATTTGGAGACTATGGGTTGATGGGGAGATGTGTCCAGAACAGACCTGGTCCCTCTGAGCCCAGCTTAGCCTCTGCAAGCTGATGCGTAGCCAATGACTAGCGAGCCTGCAGCAGTTGGGTCTGAGCGCCTGCCTGCGGGGTCCTACAATCCCCCAGCCCACAGCTCCTTCTCAGGGATCGGCAGATAGTTGTAGGGACCAGGAAATACCTTGACCTTGCTGCCGGCAACAGGGCAGCAGGCTCCTGCCAACTGGCTGTGTAGCCGCCCTTGTTCCTGTTGTGCATCTGAATTTTTGTATCCTGTTACCTGAGACTGTGACCTGGGTCACCCCGCAGCAGGCAGGAACACTGAGAACTGTTAATAAAGTGCCTCCGGGCTGGTGGCATGATCTCACCTCTCATGCTCCTTCCAAGTTAATATATGGCTTTTCATGTCCACGCAGGCTTCATCCAGCCTCTCCATGGTGCATGTTCTCTGTCCAAGATAGGACGGGCAGCATTATGGGAGGACAGAATGGCAGGCACAGAGAAACGAGAGCACCCCTCCATTCTTTCCGCCTTGGGCTGCTTTCTTTTTCCATCACGGGATCTGGGGTTGGGCCATATTGGGCAGGCTGAGGCCCCAGGGCCCACAAGGAACAGAGTGGGGTGGCAAGAAGCATACGGGAATGGGTGGGACTTAGCAGTCCAAGGTTGGGTGAAGGTGTGGGCCAGGGCAGGGCTGGGGTAGATCAAAAGCCACGTGGGCCTGCCTTCATTTCAGACCCCTTACTACAGTGACCAGACAGGATCTGCCCATGCCTCTTTTCACAGGTCTGGTGGCCCTTGGTCACTTGAGCCAGGTAGGCAGCCAGCCACACTGCGTTTTCTCCCATGAGCCTGAACTTTGTGAGTGTCTGGGTGGTGCCATCACTACTCAGTTCAGGGTGACCTTGGCCAGTGGCTGGTTACAGCTGCCTTCCCTTCCCTTGCCAGTCTGGACTGATTCAGACTGGGCACCAAAGCACAGAGATGTGAGCTCACCTCTGGGAGGATGGCCACGTTGGCTGACTTGGAGCAGAGGATGTCCTTTGGCCCTGCTCTGCTCAGAAGTAAAACCGTTTGTCACCAAGGCTGCATTGCTGACACGGGTCTGTCGTGTGTCAGGTAAATTTTAGAGAAGATGCAGTAGGTTTCATAGTCAGCTGCTGAGGCGAACTGTGTTCCAGAGAAGCTTTATTAGGAGTGTCAACAATCTATGAGGGGGTCTTAAGGGGAGAGAGCAGCAAGCCTTGGCCAGTGTGGGGCAAAGGGAAGTTTTTGCAAGTGGGGAAGGTTCCATACCTGGAAAGCCAACTTAAGTGCTAGGAGTCAGGGGGCAGGAAGGCACTAGAAGAGTAAAATCATGGTTAAACTTGCCTTGGGTCTTGGCAGCAGGGGGTTGCTTGCCCACAGCTGCAAGGTGGAGGGAGAGATTTTGAGGACAAAGCAGTTTGTTCTCTTCTCCTCAGACCACTTCCTCCTCTGTGGGGAGGCATGGCTAGATCTTTCTAGAGCTGGAGTGCCTAAGGGCACCTGATGTTTTTTTTTTTTTCTTCTCTGAGACAGGGTTTCTCTGAGTAGCCTTGGCTGTCCTGGACTTACTTTGTAGACCAGGTTGGCCTCAGACTCACAGCAATCTTCCTATCTCTGCTGTCCTGAGTCCTGGGATTACAAGCGTGCACCACCATGCCCGACTAGGGCACCTGGTTCTTAAAGTGACCCTGTGTTTTAAGGTCTATGACCCAACATTGGGGGGGGGGGTGAAGAGGTGGAGGCTCCCAGATCCTGCAGGGCACAAAAACTTAAGCTCCCTCCTCAGAAAGGTGTCTTCTGACTTACGGGAGACTGGGGAGGAGTCAGGGATGCTGCTGAGGCTGTGGTTGATCCCTGAGGACATTCCTGCCTCTCTGCCAGGGACAGGGAACTTGCAGAAGTCCTGAGCCAGAAGCTTGGGCTCTTCAAAGGCAGCAAAGTGGGCTCCACACTCCACGTAGGAATAGCAGATGAGTTTGGGTACTTGGCCTTTACCCACTTTTCTGGGCTGCAGTATCTCACAAGGAAAGGCGGAATAGCCAGTGGGTACAAAACCTTTATCTTTGGGGAAAGGGAATTGCTGTGGGTTAAGGCTGACATCCTGCTCTCATGTCTGTAAAGTGAGACCAGGGCCTCAGAGCTGAGGGAGGCCAAGTGGGACCATAGTGATGGGCAGACTCAGGTGACCATTTCATATAGCCTGTTTCTACTTACTATGGAATAGGTCAGGCTAGCCTCAGAATTCCCATTTTGCTCATCTGTGTCCTTGCTGTCACTTGAGGGTCATATAGACCTTGTAAATCCCAACGTTTCTGTCCCAGCAGGCCAGGATCCCGGGACATCTGGCACCTTTCCTATCTTGCCATCAGACATTCTCCGAGGTGGTAACCATCCCCCAGCCCCAGAGGCCCCTCTCCCTGCTCAGCCAGGCTTACCCCTCGTGCCTGTGGACCACGACACCTGGCCCATGTTCTCCTTGCAGAAGCACTGGGAGGAGACAATGGTTCCTGTCGTCCAGTAGATCATGATGTTAGTCAGCAGGTCGTCCAGGGAGAACTTCCTGGGAAAGCACACAGGATGTCCAGGCTCAGTGCCAAGGTCCCCGACTCTCCGGCTTTCCTCTGATGACTGGTGCCGCTTTCTTCCGTAGGCCAGCTGAGCCGAGGTCCTCCGTTTCCAGGAGGACAGATAATGTGCTGACCACGGCAGGCAGCAATTCCCAGGCTTCTCCCCAGCTCTCTCATGAATTCATCTCAGCAGCCTGCCGCCATCCCCCGTCTCACCACCAGGTGGCACCTGTACACCTGGGCTTGAACCCACAGGCGCACCCCACAGCTGCTGCCTCCACGCCCTCCTGGGCTCTCTGGGTCTCTGCTAACACTACCCTCTGGTGACCATTCTCCAACCTCCAGGTTCAAGATTCCACGTTTCTCAGAACAATGAGTTTCTTGCTCTTAGGATCCCAAGAGACTTGAACCTCCTGGCAGCGGGAAGACGCTGGGCTTCTGGGTCTTCCTCAGGGGCTAGCACATAGACTGCCTAGAGGCAATGAACTAAGAGTCAAGGGACCCGGGTAGGGGCCACCTCAGAGCACAAACCTTACTGCCTTGGGGATAAGATCTTGTGCTTGACCCTGAGAAGGAAGGAGGAGGACAAGATGTAGCTCACACTCTCAGGAGTTGGGAGTCCAGCGAGTTGCTGATGAATCTCAGTTGTCGCGGAAGAATGTGACATTTCTCAGGGTTACAAACAGATTTCCCCGGAGCTTTCTGCCCTGTAGGAGAGACCCCGCTCTGGCCTGAGGCTGCGGAGTACTGCCAGTACTCTTTCGATGCCCTGTGGTTGTCTGCTGTCTGCACCTCCAGTGGTCCGCAGACCCTGTGTGGTTTCCTGTTCCTCCAAAGCAGCCAATCCTAGCCACTGCCACCTCTGAGGTTCCCAAACTGGTTCTTCCTAACAGGCTGGCGCCCACCATTGCTCCCTCCCTTCTTGCTGCCCTCTCTGAGGACATCTTAACCCACCAGAGAGCAATGTCAACCATCTGTCCTCATTTCCAGATCCTTCTGCCCAAGAGGGGGTGTTACCTGCCTTTCTGGGTCCTGAGTTCCCCCATCTGCCTCCTTGGCACCACACTGCTAGCCACCCCATCCCTGGGATGCCCGCACACAGTCTGAGGCTCATGACATCACTGGGGTCCTCCCACCCCCCAGCCTGGCCACCCTTCGTGTCCCCCCCCCCAAACTCCTCTGCGATTCTTCTCAGCCCTGTATTCAGAAACTGTTCCTGCTGCTTAGGCCCATAGTAAGGGGGCTCCTTACTGGGTTTTATCTCCCCAGTCTTCCTACCTGCCTGTCTCTCTGTCCTTTTCTCTCTTTCTTTTCGTTGTATTCAACAAAGCTTCCTGGGTTCCTTGGATGCTATGCTTCAAATTTTCCCTATTAGATCAAGCTTGGCTCTCAAAGACCCCTCACGTGAGCTCTACATCTGTGGGTCTGTGCTCTGAGGGGGTCTTTACTTGGATGCTCTGCAGACTCTGCCCCTCAACACAGCCATGCCAAAAATGATCTTAGTTTCTGCTGGGACAGACCACTTGACATCCATGCCAGCACACACACGTCAATGCACAAACACACATCTACCTATTCACAGCGTTCAGGTGGCTGGACATTTGCACTCACACATGTGCACACACGCACACACATATGTAGTTCTCTGGAGCTTGTGCACTCACACCTGTGATTACTAACACACGTGCACCCTCGTAATTGTGCACGCTTATCTGTGTAGCACATGCTTGTATAGGTGCTCAAGCTCCTACACATTCACACCTATGGTGGCTCTTAGGCATGTATAGTCACAGCCATACATGTGTCCATGAATACTGTAGCATGCAAGTATGCATGCTCACACACACAAGGTTTGGGAGAGTCCTCACACTCATCCCTACAAGCTCCTCCCTTCCGTCCTCCATTCTTTAGCTTGAAAGGTGCCATTTCCAGGCACTGGCAGCAGAGCCAGAAACCTGGTCCCGTGTCCTCCCTCTCACCTCAGTCTCCTCCGTGTCCTCCCTGTCACCTCCATCTCAGCTGCCCTGGTGTCCGTCCTCGCTCTTGTTACTGGTTGCCAGACCACAATACACAGGCCGCTCTCCCTACCTGGCCCTCAGCTCAGCTCCAGGTCATGACTGAGCTCCAAGGGCTGAGAGCAACCACTGGAGGAGTTTGCTGCTTGCCTCGACTTCCTGCATCCCTTTGGCCAGTGACCTTTTCACTCTCTGAAGCATGCTTTATGGAACACCAATTGACCCTGCCCTGCTTTCCCTAATGCAGTAGAGCCACGGAGATCCCAGAGGGTTGGGGGCCAAAGGGGGAATTATAGAAACATTCCTATGATATGGGAAAGAGGAAGAATTTAGTTGACAAGAAGCTTCCGTGGAAAGAATAGCCCCAAGACCAAATCAAACACAAGAATCCTGCAGACTGGCTCCCTTATCTCCTGCCTAACCATAGCTTCCCAGCTACCACAGCCACCACTTCTGACCTAGGCTGTAAGTCTTCTCTGAACTCAGAACTACCTGGCCGTCACTGCCCAGAGATCTCTGCTGCCCATGCCAGGGCAGAGACTGAAGCAGCTGCAGGCATCATTGCAAGGAGCATACCTAGTCCCTTGCCAGGGTCCTGCCGGAGTTCTCTCCCTCACGGGTCTTGCTGAGTGTGGTCTGGGGAAAATAGACTTAGGGCGAGGACTTGTCCAGGCTCCTGGTGAGCTGCTGGAGGAATGATTTTGTGGCCTGTCCTGGTCTGCTCAAGCCTCTAGACAAGTCCAAATTCAACTTGTTTTTAAATTGTTTTTCTCTTTGCCTCCGTTCTCTTCTTCCACCCAGGAGACTCTTACTCATCCTTCAGGGCCCAGATCCACTCATCCTCAGTTTCCCCTCTACACAAAGCAGAGGCTTTCTCTCACAGCCCTTTGTACACTTCTTTAGGGCTTTTTCTTCCACTATCCATTTCTTGAACACTCACTATGTCTAGACAAGTGCTCTAAAACTCAGCCATTCATCCAGCCTACAATGCTGTTTCTATAAAGGCGGGAGTTTGGGTCTATGTAGTCTGATAACTAAAATGAGAAACAGGAGATTTAGCTTAGTGGTTAACAGCGCCTACTACTACTCTGGTGGAAGACCTGGGTTCGGTTCCCTGTAGCTGCAAAGCAGCTCACAACTACCCGTAACCCAATTCCAGGGTATTGGGTGCCCTTTTCTGACCTCTGAGGGCTCCTACACACAGTGCACTCAGGCAACACACACATACACACACACACACACACACACACACACACCAAAGCAGGGCAGGGCATTGGGGTGGAGCTCAGTAATATACTTGTTGAATATGCATGAAGCTCTTCATGGATCCTTAGCACCGAACCAAACAAACAAAAACAAAATAATAGATGCCAAATACACAAATCACGCAAAAGCCCCAAACCAAACCAAAACACAGGGCTTTAGCCATAGCGTAGGTGAGTACTGGAATATGGTGTTGCCATAGGAACTGCGAGATGCTCAGAGATGGGCCCAGAAATTCTCAGTAAGTGGGTTGGGGGAACATCCAGAGGACCCTTCCCAGTCCTCCAATCCTTTCAGGGTTCCATCTACCCTTGTTATTGAGTCACTTCGAGGCTCAGTAAATTACAGAAAAGCCAGAGTAGTGCAAAGGATTCAGACTCTTGTCCGTAGAGACAAGACAATTACATTTTCCCAGTGATCTTTATCACTGTGTAGATGAACCTGGCATTCATTAGAAATCTGGTTTATAAACTGGATGGTGGTGATGAACACCTTTAATCCCAGCACTTAGGAGGCAGAGGCAGGTGAATCTGAGTTCAAGGCCAGCCTGGTCTACAGAGCTAGTTCCAGGTCAGCCTACAGCAGGGCCCCATAAACATTGGTTCATTAAGAGCACATCAGGGGCCGGGAGAGGCCCACACAGCCAGCAGCGGAGGGTCAGTCAATTGGGTTACCATCTGACAGAGCGCTGTGGTAGGAGAGAGTCATGTCAAGAGGCCGCCATTCCTATGCTCATCTCATGTGCAAGAGAGCTCACTGGTAGACGATAAAAACAAATCGCCGCGTCATGTCTGTCCTGTGGTCCAGTTTTTGCAAAAGCTGGGCTCAGATCAATCAGCTGGCCATGCGTCAGATCTTGGAGGAAGAAGGATCTGGAAAGGTCCAGTATGAGGAGAGAGTTTGGCAGCGAACATGAAGCAGGAGCCTTCTTGGACAGAACCTACTCTGGGGAGCACAGAAAAGGAATCTTGCTGGAGACTCGTGCCTGGGACTGAAGCCACCAAATAACACTGTGGGTGGTGCAGAGACCCACAAACCTAGGCGGACCCCGAAGAGCCCATTCTGCAAGTGCCAGGTCCAGCCCAGAATAGTCTCAGTGGGCTACTGGCCAAGGTGAACTCAGGGCTGCGCTCCCAAGCCTGCTGCCCTTGAAAGGACAATAATGTTTAGTGCCGTCTGCCTCCAGGCATTACCTGTCCTGCTTCCTCCTCCACGGGCCACTTGTCCTACCTTCAGGTTCTGCATATTGTGCAATATGAACTTTAAAAGTTCACCCTGTGGCTCTGGTTTCCTTACGCATTTCCGTATCTGATTGCCTTCAAGGTTGTGAGAGTTAATTGTTGATTGGCTGTAGATTTACCTAGGAGGCAAGTGTCCGGGCAAACCTGTGAGGAATTAACTAGATTAGGTTAACTGAGGCGGGAGACTTGCCCTGAACGTGAACGGCACGGTTCCTCAGGCTACGGGACAGAATGAAAAAGGAGAGCAAGTAGAGCCTGAGTCTTCATCGCTCCGTGCTTCCTGATGGCAGGTGCATGCGATCAGCTTCTCCGAGCTCCTCCCACCACAACTTCTTCATCGAGATGGCCAGAGCCCGTGAACTGTTGGCTGAAATAAACCCTTCCTTCCTAAAGCTCGTGTGTGTGTGTGTGTGTGTGTGTGTGTGTGTGTGTGTGTGTGTGTG